>NC_079167.1:92308116-92608116 GCF_947568905.1 Ostrea edulis
ATTCTAGAACGGGTTAATATGATCGTAGTTAATACCTGGGGATTCTAGAACGGGTTAATATGATCGTAGTTAAAACGTGGGGATTCTAGAACGGGTTAATATGATCGTAGTTAAAACGTGGGGATTTTAGAACGGGGTTAATATGATCGTAGTTAAAACGTGGGGATTCTATGATGGGTTAAAATGATCGTAGTTAAAACGTGGGGATTTTAGAACGGGGTTAATATGATCGTAGTTAAAACGTGGGGATTCTAGGATGGGTTAAAATGATCGTAGTTAAAACGTGACGTTCTTGGACGGGTTGATATGATCGTATTTACATGTAATACGTGGGGATTCTAGGACGGGTTAATATGATTGTAGTTACATGTAAAACGTGGGGATTCTAGGACGGGTTGATATGATCGTAGTTATATGTAAAACGTAGGGATTCTAGGACCGGTTGATATGATTGTTTAACATGCTACAAGGAAGAAGAGACCCAACGTGTGAATGTGCGACATAGATCTTAGAATAAATTTGAAATTAAGTTTGACGGTTGAAAGCAAATTCTATTACTATATAGGGTTCACGTTGAAGAGGACAATTTGTTAGTTGACCGTGGATTTCCCATTAATTTTCCATCAACCTTTATTCGGTAACATGAATCACTCCGATAACCCATTGCAAATGATTGTTGTCAGTCGTCTGTTGAATGAAAGGTGAAGATAACGAACAGTGATCAATTTCATAAATCCTATAAGCAATACAAAATAGATAGTTGGGCAAACACGGACCCCTGCACACACCAGAGGTGGGGTCAGGTGCCCAGAAGGAGTAGTAATCCCCTGTCGATCGGTCACACCCGCCGTGAGCCCTATTATCTTGATCAGGTAAACGGAGTTATACGTAGTCAAAATCAGTGTGCCAAGAACGGCCTAAACATTTGTATTAAACACGCCAGACAGCATTTAACCAAATGATATGTTGTATTTCCAAACTAAATCTTTATAACGACCATATAATTTGCGAAATGTTGACTTTAAACGAAACTGTTGAAACCCCTGTACCATCAACTTGTTTGTCAGTAGCCTGCTTCAATTTCAAAACTGATCATACGCATAATAAGCTCTTGCGTATCGAATCATTTGAGAGATGTAAACCCCATATGCAGGTGGTAATGGAATATTGCTTCAATATAATCAACTTCTTTGAAAGTAATGACCATTTTCCATAAAATTTAGAAAGGAACATCTCTCATGAAAGGAGAATTGTGAATTTCATGGTCACTGCATCCCTGTTTATTTATTCAAAAACTTCTACGTGAGAAGAAAAAATCTCTCGCTGTGACCTTCAATTCGACTTTTAGATATATCGATGACGTTTTGTCTATTAACAATGATAGCTTTCATTCATATGTCGATTTGATATATCCCTGTGAGCTCGAAATAAAGGACACCACAGAGTCGTCAATGTCTGCTTCATACTTAGATATTTTATTGAAAGTAGACATTAACGGCAAACTGACAACTCAACTGTATGACAAACGGGATGATTTCAGCTTCTCCATCGTCAACTTCCCATATTTGTGTAGCAATATTCCATTATCACCTGCATATGGTGTTTATATATCTCAACTGATTCAATATGCAAGAGCTTGTTTTGGGTATAGTCAGTTTTTAAATCGAGGTAAGCTACTGACAAACAAGTTGATGGTACAGGGATTTCAACAGTCTCGATTGAAGTCAGCATTTCGCAAATTCTATGGTCGTTATAGCGATCTAGTTCGTCAATACAACCTCGCATTGGGTCAAATGCTGTCTGACGTGTTTCATACCGATTGTTAAGCCGTTCTTGGCACACTGATTTTGACTACGGATAACTCCGTTTACCTGATCAGGATATAGGGCTCACGGCGGATGTGACCGGTCAACAGGGGATGCTTACTCCTCCTAGGGACCTGATCCCACCTCTGGTGTGTCCAGGGGTCCGTGTTTGTCCAACTATCTATTTTGTATTGCTTGTAGGAGTTAAGAGATTGATCACTGTTCGTTATCTTCACCTTGCATCCCTGGGCCTGAGGGTAGGGGTCAAAGAATTTAAAAGGATTGAAGTCAGCATTTCTCAAATTCTATGGTCGTCATAACGATCTAGTTCGTCATTTCAACCTATCATCGGGTCAAATGCTGTCTGACGTGTTTCATACCGATTGTTAAGCCGTTCTTGGCACACTGATTTTGACTACGAATAACTCCGTTTACCTGATCAGGATATAGGGCTCACAGCGGGTATGACCGGTCAACAGGGGATGTTTACTCGTCCTAGGCACCTGATCCCACCTTTGGTATGTCCAGGGGTCCGTGTTTGCCCAACTATCTACTTTGTATTGCTTATAGGAGTTATGAGATTGATCACTGTTCGTTATTTTCACCTTTCATACAGTCTTTAAACTCATTAATCAGGGATATCTAGTAAACAAGCTGTGTGGATAGTAATGATGAACAACAAACAGGCCTCAATCACTCTTGTGAAAATCATAGTCCCTGTTTCAGTGGTTGTTGTGCAAAAGGTTTATAATTTATAAAGTATTAATATAAATGCAGGTTTATTTTTTTTTTAAATTCGTGACTCTTGAACATCAAACATGCAACCAAACTGAATATTTGACAATAAGACGAGATGCCTTTACATAAATTGTGAAATTCATGACCCCTGGATTAGGGATTTGGTGCAAGGGCAGAGAGCAATGTCTCATTTATAAAACTAAAATGTGTTATTTCTTTTAATATCCTCTTTTTATACGCCCGTCGAAGACGGGACGTATTATGGTATGGCGTCGTCCGTCTGTCCGTCTGTCTGTCCGTCTGTCCGAACCTTGTGGGCAGGATACAGACTGAACCATAAGCCCTAGGACTTTACAACTTGGTACATTTGATCACCATGATGAGAGGAAGATGCCTATTGTTTTTCAAGGTCAGAAGTGAAAGGTCAAGGTCGTAGTATCACTTATTAGGAAAACCTTGTGGGCAGGATACAAACCGAACCGTAAGCTCCAGGATATTATAACTTGGCATATTTGATTACCATGATGAGAGGAAGATGCCTATTGTTTTTCAAGGTCAGAGGTCAAAGGTCAAGGTCGTAGCATCACTTTTTAGGAAAACTTTGTGGGCAGGATACAAACCAAACCGTAAGCTCCAGGATATCATAACATGGTATATTTGATCATCATGATGAGAGGAAGGTGCCTATTGTGTTTCAAGGTCAGAGGTCAAGGTTGTAGTATCACTTATTACGAAAACCTTGTGGGCAGGATACAAACCGAACTGTAAGCTCCAGGATATTATAACTTGGTATATTTGATCATCATGATGAGAGGAAGGTGCCTATTGTTTTTCAAGGTCAGAGGTCAAAGGTCAAGGTCGTAGTATCACTTATTAGGAAAACCTTGTGAACAGGATACAAACCGAACCGTAAGCTCCAGGATATTATAACTTGGTATATTTGATCACCATGATGAGAGGAAGATGCCTATTGTTTTTCAAGGTCAAAGGTCAAGGTCATAGTATCACTTTTTAGGAAAACCTTGTGGGCAGGATACAAACCGAACCGTAAGCTCCAGGATATTATAACTTGGTATATTTGATCACCATGGTGAGAGGAAGATGCCTATTGTTTTTCAAGGTCAAAGGTCAAGGTCGTAGTATCACTTATTAGGAAAACCTTGTGGGCAGGATACAAACCAAACCGTAAGCTCCAGGATATTATAACTTGGTATATTTGATCATCATGATGAGAGGAAGGTGCCTATTGTTTTTCAAGGTCAAAGATCAAGGTTGTAGTATCACTTATTAGGAAAACCTTGTGGGCAGGATACAAACCGAACCGTTAGCATATTTATGAAGTAGCGCATTCTAAGGCTATCCCTCTTTATATATTGATATCCATTTCTACAAGCATAATAATGAATTAGCTCACAGAGGACAGTGCTAACTTCACTAAAATATGAATCCCACTAAAATATGTTTTCCTTGAGCAAAATCTACGGGCGTATTATGCCACGTTGGCGTTGCTCTTGTTGACTTCTGGACAACATACAAAGAAACTCAGTACATAAAAATAATGGACAGAGAAGATACTGTCACAAATGTGAAATTCATAGCCTCTGTGTTGTTGTAACGTTCTATTGGGGAGCTTCAATTGCCAATTTGTGTGCTATGGCCGAGCTTTAACTACTTGCTCCTGCGTAAGACATTGTTGTTCTATGGCGGAGCTTTAATCACTTGGCCCTTTGTGTGCTATTGGGGAACTTTATGGTTTTAAGATAAAGCGACAGCGCATTACTTCTTTTTAAATAATCTTTACCTCTGCACAGCTTAAAGGAAAACAATAAGACTGGTTATGTAGAGCACGGTGCCCTCTACTAATCGTGAAATTCATGACCGGAAGTTCAGGTGTTCAGGCTTTGGGGCAGGGTCCAAATGGTTATAGAGTTAATATGCATGAAGTATTGATTTTTTAAAAAAAAAACACACTTTCAACATGAGACACAATAAAGACTGAAGCTGGCAAACTAAGGACAATTTGTTGTCAGCTTAAAAAAGATAGAACATATGACATTCCCAAAAAGTTTGTAAATATTTTGATATTGCCAAAACCCATATTTACCACAAAATTGTCATATTGAATAACCTTTAATTTTGCATAATTCACAAAATTCAATGGCAAAACATCACTCAAAAATTTAAATCCTTAAAAATGTCTGTTTAGTGATGCATGTCATGTATTCATGGTCACTTTACATTGTTGTTTGAGCAAATATACTACTCAAAATTTGTTAAGGATCATAGATATTTTTTGTTTAAAAAATTAATAACTGCATAACTGGCAATATTGTGTCCAAGGGAAATCAAAAACGTCTTCAACAAACTTGCACGTGCATTTCATGCCATGGGAAATGCGTTTCTCGTCACAGTTTATGCTTTTGCTACCATTGCACGATTTTCACTCAGGCATCGGTGTCTGATTCTTTCTAAAATTTCAAACTCACTTGAGTGTTTGCACTACGTTTATCAACACAATGCCCCCTCAATGTGTAAGGAGTCGCCTGACGACAGAACAACTGGGCAGATGTATTGGAATGCTTGACGCTGTCTATTCACAACGTGACGTTGCAAATGCACTAAACGTCAGCCAGAGCGTTGTAAACAGGGCCTGGAACCGACAGCAAACTTTTGGTACAGCAGCACACCGACATGGGGGTGGTCGTCAGAGGTCGACAATCCAACGCCAAGACCATTTTGTGGCTCTTCAGGCACGACGTCATCCCTTCTGGACAGCAACCAGCCTACGTAACGACCTCCTGAACGCCTCGGGGGTGAATGTGTCCACTCAGACGATACGGAATCGGCTTCACAATGAAGGTCTCAACTCGAGAAGGACATGTGTTTGAGTCCCTCTGACTGTTCGACACCGGCGGGAGCGATTGGACTGGGCTGAAGATCATGTCACTTGGACACAGAACAATTGGGTTGAAGTTCTGTTCACCGATGAGTCCAGGTATTGTTTGGACTTTACAGACAGGAGGCACCGAGTGTGACGACGACAACGTGAACGTTTCCATGATGCCAACATCAGTGAACATGACCGTTATGGTGGTGGTTCCATCATGGTCTGGGGTGGAATCAGCAGGGATGGAAGAAAAGATCTTCATGTCCTGGAGAGAGGAACAATGAGATCTCATGCGGTACCGGGATGAGATCCTCGATGTTTACGTCAGACCCTACGCTGGTGCTATTGTCCCTGAGTTCATCCTGATGGATGATAACGCCAGTCCTCATCGCACCAGGGTGGTGGAACAGTACCTTCAGCAGGAGACAATTGTCCGTATGGACTGGCCAGCGTGCTCGCCGGACTTGAATCCGACTGAGCATGTATGGAACATGCTGCAGGTTGCCCTTTCACGCCATAGAGCACAACCCACGACTTTGGCAGAGCTCGGAAACGCCCTCGTGGAAGAATGGAACAACCTTCCCATTGGAAACATCCGGGTGCTTATTGACAGCATGGCTCGACGTTGTCAAGCCGTCATTGATGCAAGGGGAGACCATACCCGGTATTGACACTTCATCGACTAAGTGTAATGATGGACTATCCCCAAAAACTGTGTAATTCTTTCTCTGGTTTGCTGTTAACTTTTTGTAATGAAATGCCTTTTGGTGTTGTTATCAGATTTCAAGCATTCCGTATTGATAAAAGTTCATGCCGTTCATGAATTTTCATTCATAACCTGAGTAAACACGTTTCTGAGTCAAATTTATGTCTTTTGTTATGTTAGTGGTAAATTACACACATATAACCTAGTGATCCTTATCAAATTTTGAGTAGTATATTAGAACATCCCACTTAAACACAATGAAATCCAATTACAATTGATGCGTTCAAAATCGTGGGCATCCTATGACCGTAACACCTTGTTTGCCTGAGCTATCTATTGAAGAGTTGTTGCAGGGTCATTGATGTTTTGTTGAGAACGTTCAGGCTCAATGTATTTTCTTCTGTGCGCGTAATTCATTCTTTACAGATGAGGATAGTGCATGTTTTGCACTGCCGTGTTGTAAACTATGTCGGGATAAGCTTATTACGCAACTGTTGACGTTCATTCATCAGTCCAGAAAATGTTGTTTTGTATCCTGTTGTGCGTGTGTAATACTGTATGCGTGTGTTATATTTGAGGATAAGGATAAATACCTAAACTTCATTCTGATTTATGCTCCTCAATTATTGTCATCATGCCAAATACTCTTTACTTATAAAGGCAGTGAAAACAGGACCTCGATGTGAATTGAAAAAAATGTTGAGAAATTTTGAGAATGTTGAAGTTATATTAGAAAATAAACTATTAGGGGTCAGAATAAGTAGTAAAAACACACAAGAACATATATATCACATAGGCATGATTATCCAATCCGACCCCCTAAACATGTTATCAAATAATGAAATAGAGCCGGTTGCAATCCGATAACATGGATTTTACAAATACAGTAAAACTCTGATATAGCGAATTTCTGGGGACCCTCCATAAAAATTCGCTACAAGCGTAATTCGCTATACGTTTATAGCGAATTCATAATTCATATATAACGAATTCGTTATAAAACTGATTTGTTCTACATGTATACCAGTTATATAAGAAAGCAGCAATCGATATACTTGCGTTTTGTATTGTCTTTAGGAAAAATGAAGCAAATATATTTTCGAGAAGAAATATTTTTATACAAGAAATATACACATTGATTTATATATCATAATTTATCTTGGTGGATTATTAAGTCATGCAAGAACCTGCCGAGAGAGAAATGTCAACAAAAGTTTGCGCAATACATACATGGACAGTCTATTGCAATTGTCATTTACTTGTTGCTTTACACAAATAAAAGTGTGTACGATAAAATAAATGCAATTAAACTTCAAATTTAATTAGCGAGAATAGTAAACAATACTGACAATATATTTGCTAAACGTATGTGTAAGTATTGTTTTGCGTTAACAACCTTTTTTGAAAAAATACAAACAAAAATTTCGCAATAAGTGTGGATCCTTTATATCAATGGAAGACGATTGTTAAAAATCACAAAGTTTAAAATGAAAAAAAATAAAAATAAATTCGTTATAAAAGGTGATTTTTACGTTCAGTTTTAGTTCAAGGGGAATAGGAATTTACTTCGTTATATCCGTAAATTCGCTATATCCGTGTTCGTTATAGACGCATATTTTTATATAGAATACATAATGAATTTGCCGGGGAAATCGTTTTCACTTCGTTATAGCCGTAATTTCGCTATATCCGTGTTCGCTATATTCGAGTTTTACTGTATATCAGGTTACCACACTGGCATATTAACATTACAAAGGAGGATGTGTGGGAGGGTGGTGAGTATGAATTACTCCCCAGTAAACAGTTAAACTGTGCGGCCTTTTTATTCCAAGCAAACAAAGAAGGATGACCAAGGCGTCCTAATGACAATCTGTGATTGGTTAGGCATGCAATACGCATTAAGCACGAGGCTCTAAAACAAAACCCCTGGAATTACATGATCGAAAATTGTCACCCAGGATTGATTGATTGATTGTATCTTGCTTAACGTCTCGCTCGAGAATTTTTCACTCATATGGAGACGTCACCAAGACCGGTGAAGGGCTTCAAATTTAGACCTATGCTCGGCGCTTACGGCCATTGAGCAGTGAGGATTCTTTAGCGTGCCACACCTACTGTGACACGGGACATCCGTTTTTAAGGTCATCTCCGAGGACCCGTGATATTCACACCTGATGCCGAGCGTTTGGCGATGAAACTATCACTATCCGTTTTAACGACCTGGGTCTGTCGCGGCCGGGAATCGAACCCAGGACTACCGCATGCGGGGCTACGCTCTAACCTCTCGGTCACCGTGGCAGTTGTCACCCAGGAATGTAATTATAAGAAAACATACACATATGCAGCATCCTGCTTCAAAAACAGATATTGTTTTCTTCAACGCATATCATGATAAATAGAAAATATACAAAATTAACACGTTACATAAAAGTTATTTCATACCATAATACATATACGGTGGACAGGGGATGCTTACTTCTCCTAGGCACTTGATCCCACTTCTGGTATATTTAGGAGTCCGTGTATGCCAAACTCTCTATTTTGTATTGCTTATAGGAGTTATGAGATTGATCACTGTTCATTATCTTCACCTTTCATATGCAATTTCCTTAATTAATATGATCTTGCCGAGTAAGCCTATGCTTGTTATTTGATAAGGGCAGTAAAGATAGAATTTTGATGTGAATTGAAAAAATGTCATTTATTTTGAAAATGAAGTTATAGTTATACATGTATATATATATATATATATATATATATATATATATATATATATATATATGTATATATATATATATATATATATATATATATATATATATATATATATATATATAAACTAAAGGGGGAAAGAAGACATACAAAAACATACAAGAACGTTTATTATCAATGAAAGAAAATCTGATTGGTCGAGAAGGTCACGTGATCGTCATGTGTTTGCCCTGTAAAGAAATCATCGTGATCTTGAATTCGCAATTTAGTGTGATGTCACGATACGTCAGATACAGATACAGAGATCAACAAATCAGATGTAAGAGATCAGGGGGAAAGGAAACTTAAGAAATTATCATCATGTTACGCTGTTTCGTAGCTAGTACATTCTAATACATCGACTTAGGGCAAGCTCAGCTACATATCAATGAGGGTATCCAGGATTATTTTCTTTGCATATTTCATGTAGCCTTGCTTTGTTTTGATATAATATCAAACAATTTATTGTATGAATGTTCGGGAGATATGAAGAGATATTCATCGAAAGAAAAGTCATTTTCCTCTTGGGCAATATGATTTTTCTAGGGTGAAACGACTTTTACAACTCCCTCACTATCATGCAATAAAGTTATGTGTCACATAGGTACATGTTTGATTATTCAATCGTACCCACAAATAATCAATTATAGCTTTTATCGGACTAGAAAGAGCTGATTAAACTTTTGGAGCAATCTGTGAATGACAGAAGAGATAGGGGGGCCTTAGTGCATACATACTATATACATACTGTAGTCTATAACTGTCTTGTATTTAAAACGAGGGGAAAATAGAGAAGAGGTTATTGCACTGAATCATTTATGCTTGTAAGTTTTCTTTTTGAATCCTAATCAGCTACACGTGTTGATAGATATGTCTATTGTTATTTAATCAGACAACTCTGACGTTTGACAAACGCTGGTATCTCCGATAACAATATCACATGCGATGTACGGATAAAGATACTCCAAAATGGCGGTTTGTTGATATATATGACGATGTATAACATTTGAATGTTTTAGGTCTTTTTTATACTTTAATTGGTGTGAAACTAACCTTGCTCATCTGTATTACATCCATAGGTAGATATCTTAGTCCTTCTTCTTGGGAGTTGGACAGTAACTGTCGCTTCGTTTTGTGACAATGTTGCAGCACCCACAGGTAAGGACATCATGACTCGATGAATGTAATTGTATGAATATATATGACCCAGGATCAGAATAGGAATTAAGTAATGAATTTCATTTTTAAAAATACACGAGGGTATGAACTGCAACACTTCATGACGGGATACCTCATGAAGAGCGTTAGTGTTTCATGAAAAGAATGTCGGCTAGGAGCATTGCAATTCATACTCTCATGAATTTTCAAAACCGAATTTTAATTCTTTTACCGGGGTTTTACATCCAGCTTCCATTTCTGTCAGAATTCCCAGTCGTTAAAGTAGACGAACTATATTTATCAACATTCCTACGCGCATTGTTACAATGTAACAACTACAGCACATTCATAAGAAAATGGGCCATCATTACAATTTAAAGAGACATCAAAGGCAAAAGCACCGGAGATGTAGCATTATTCAGTAAACGTTAAATTACACTATATATTTCTCGAAGTCGTAGAGGAATACTACGATATTTTTTCATAATGAATTATTTTAAAGTATATTGGATTACATGTATATAGCACAGTGCATTAAATCACAGAAGTATATCGTATACCTATCTGACGACAATTGAAATACAATGTAGCAGTATCTAGAATGATATACTTCATGTGCACATGGTCATACTATTGTTAATACATACATCTGCATAAGTTAAAGGATTGTACAAATATAATTTATTTTCTATATACATGTATGTACAAAGTAAATCTGTAAGCAAAAAATCTTGATATGAAACTAACGACAGAGGGGGAGAAATTTTGATTTTCACTGCCGTCTATCGTCTGTAGCGTCATCCCAGTCGGCGCCCAAACTACCCCAACTTCCGTCCACTTTCCAGACAAGGATTGAACTAAACCTAATAGACAAAAACACGACCGTGGACCTGGTGGAGTACTATGACTATGACGGTAACCGCGTGAGGATCGACACTCTCAAGAATTCCATTGAAGGAAGTAATATCTACAGCTTTGATACCAATGAAATTTTCTACGTCACAAGTAAGTATTCGTCATCAATCGAGGGCAATGTATTCGTCATCAATCGAGGGCAATGTATTCGTCATCAATCGAGGGCAATGCTGCTCTTTGTAGATGCAGTACGAGTGGCAATTTCCTTTAAAACATTACTTATGAATATAAATGAATGTTTGATTTACGTCGCGTCGAGAATTTTTAACTCATATTGAAACGTCACCAGCAACGACTGTAATCACACGACTATGATTTAGAAAGGCAGAGACATATTTTGCCGTTTCTAATGCGGATTACCGTAAATCGTATTAATGTGGAGTTGTGTTTTAGACGGATTCTGTAGAGTGGGAAGCATTAATTCGTCGATGGGACTGGCTCTGTTCGGTGAAATGAGAGACGATGGCACAATGCATGTTAGGGACAGCAGCTTCGCATTCAAGTTTGGCAGTAGTTACAGCGAAGTATGCTTATTCTGAGCAAAATTTCACAATAAAAGTTTTGTTTTTTATCCTTTAAAATGCACAATAATTATAGGAATCGATTCCGAAATAAAAAACAAATATATGTATTTTCAGGTGTATATTGGCCAGGACAGTGTGCGGGGAATAGTTGTTGATCATTGGAAATCTTGCATGAAATGGGCACAGTCAAATCGAACGTATACGGTCGATTACTACTTCTCAGGTATGGGGGAGTGTACTTATAAAGTTTTCCTTTATATTACGTTCTTATACATTTCAATGTTATGTATTGTATACTGTGTGACCGTTCAATAGGGAAATCTCACTCCTCTTAGGAAACAGAGTTTCCAGGAGTCCGTGTTTGCCCTGTGTGGGGTTGTTGTTGTTTTTTTTACATGTAATTTTATATTCTTTATAATAGTTTTGATGACATTTGATCACTGTTCTTTTTTCATATATTTCTTTAATGCTAAGATATGGTTTATAAATTTATTTTTACAATGACCCATCATTCACCGTAGGTTAAAATATTTGAATTGATGTGACTTTTGCAGTGCCCTGGTAATTTTGTATCAGCTGAGAGGCTATTTTTATGACGTCACATACATATTCAGGCTTGTACGATGGATGTTATATTATTTCTTACAGCGGAAGGAGTTTGGAATACGTCATCCGGCTTTGTTAGTGTGCCTGTTCGTGCGGAAGTAACGGGACCTGGGTATTCGGGCCCCATGCACCATGTGTATGATTACTATAGCTTTTCGCCCTCGCTGCCCGATGACATCACAACTGTTTTTGAGGTACTGATTTGATTGTACCAAAAATGGTCAGAATTAATTTGTAATTTCAAATAAATTTACATTATCAAAATATTACCACGGCATGGTTTTCTTAGAAAAAAATAATTGATGGAATTCAACACCAGTGAATACATTGTAATATCACAATGCCAAAATTACCCAATGTCTTAGGTCTTCCTTCATACATGAGGTTTTATAACTGAAGTTACAAGGAGACTTTAAATAATCACACCACAAAGCGATGAAAATGTATAAAATATCAAACGACATTCATGCTAAAATGGATTTCAAAATGAAAACATAAGATATTCACCTCTTTTAAAGATAAGATATAAATTGTCCTTGTAGACGCCAGTGGGAGTAATTTGTCCAGGACGACAGAGTACTCGCGGGCTTCCTCCGATTCCAGCCCAGTTTTACTACAGAATGGAAGTTGTCAATCCAGTTATCGACTTGGTGACCACGGTTGATGTAAGCGTAGTACAAACCATTCATACAACAAACATTTATATTCCACAATTATAGTTTTCATTTCAGTTATAGCAAACCTTCAGGGCCAATGAAAAACAGTTCATTATAGCCAAACTTCGTTATATCTAATATTTTTGTTATTTTCCTCTTTTAAAGGAATATATATCATTTCACAATAAGAGTGAATTCATTATAAGCGTATTTGTTATAAGCGTGTTTTACTGTACACAGTAGTGTTTCTAGAAATGTTAAAAAATATTATATTCTGCAGACAAGAGATTTCTCGTAATATGATAACATCAAGATAAGAGAAAGTATTGGCTGTTTTTTCTTGTTTTCGTTTCGATGTCAAGGTTTGGTACGTTGAAAGTATTGGGTCTTTTTTCTTGTTTTAGTTTCGATGTCAAGGTTTGGTACGAGGAAAGTATTGGGTATTTTTTCTTGTTTTAGTTTCGATGTCAAGGTTTGGTACGAGGAAAGTATTGGATATTTTTTCTTGTTTTCATTTCGTTGACAATGCTGGGTAAGATGAAAGTATTGGGTATTTTTTCTTGTTTTCGTTTCGATGACAGTGTTTGGTACGATGAAAGTATTGTGTCTCTTTTTTTTCGTTTCGTTGACAATGTTTGGTACAATGAAAGTAATGGGCTTTTTTTCTTGTTTTCGTTTCGTTGACAATGTTTGGTACAATGAAAGTAATGGGCTTTTTTTCTTGTTTTCGTTTCGATGCCAAGGTTTGGTACGATGAAAGTAATGGGCTTTTTTTCTTGTTTTCGTTTCGATGCCAAGGTTTGGTACGATGAAAGTAATGGGCTTTTTTTCTTGTTTTCGTTTCGATGCCAAGGTTTGGTACGATGAAAGTAATGGGCTTTTTTTTCTTGTTTTCGTTTCGATGCCAAGGTTTGGTACGATGAAAGTAATGGGCTTTTTTTCTTGTTTTCGTTTCGATGTCAAGGTTTGGTACGATGAAAGTAATGGGCTTTTTTTTCTTCTTTTCGTTTCGACGTCAAGGTTTGGTACGATGAAAGTAATGGGCTTTTTTTCTTGTTTTCGTTTCGATGTCAAGGTTTGGTACGATGAAAGTAATGGGCTTTTTTTTCTTCTTTTCGTTTCGACGTCAAGGTTTGGTACGATGAAAGTAATGGGCTTTTTTTCTTGTTTTCGTTTCGATGTCAAGGTTTGGTACGATGAAAAGTACAAACTGGTGAGGACTGACTATCGACCTCTGAGTCCGGGTCCGCCTACGTACAACATCAATCCACTGACGGAAGTACAAGACTTCAATGCAGGTCCCAAGATAAGATTTTACTTATTTAAAGGGTGAAATATATCAATGAATCTTCAAAGCAATGTGTATAAGAGTTGCTCATGGATTTTTTTCTTTATCCTTTGGTACTTACTAGTAACTTCTTTTTCAAAAACGAATTTCAAAAATATGATATTTATTTAATTTGAAACTAATAAATCTATAATTAAATTGAAGAAAATCAAAAAGATTAATTATTGAAATAATGCTGATATGAGGAATAGAGAGACTTGGTGTCTTCATTAAAACGTACTTATGATAATTATATAATTTAGAAAAAGTAGAATAATAATTTGTTATAATCAAGTATTCATGGGCAAATAATATTTTTATATCTCTGAAGTGCAAAAAGGTAGATTAAAAAGAAGAAACCTGTCTGCATGCAATACGCGGCAACTTCTTAAGACCCTGTGTTATACAGTTGTATTTGTTTACAGATATCAGAATCATTTAGCAAACCTTATGATCAAAGTTTGACGCAATTGAAACCTTCATTATCTATCTAGGTGTACGATACATCAAGGATAATGTATATGGGAACTGCTCTGTTTTGAGTTTGCCAAAGACAGCTTTCGGGGCCTCAGAAAACATGTCTGCCTTCAAAACCAACGGCTCATATGTACTACATATGAAAAATCCCCTGCAGTTGTTTTCTATCGACTCCAATTTTACTTTTGTGGGACAGGTAAGACAATATATTAAATTATCAATCAAAGTAAATTGCTGTATATTATGAAACTGTGCACTGATTATCTTTCGTGGTCATCAAATTTTGTAGTTCTGTGGAAACATACTAAAATTTCGTTGGTACGTAAATTCATGGACTTTTGAGTTAAAACTATACTTCCTTGATTACTTCCTGCTCTGTTGATCAAGAGTCTTTACATATATTTACCAATATAGAAATAAAAGTGAGTAATTTTATTTCAAGAGTGATGCTTCTCGCGAAATTACACGATAATAGATTCCTCGCGTATATTTAGGAATTGACAGCATATTGTAGATATGCAATCATTCACAAAGTTTGTGTTACTGATTCTGACAATGATAATGTCTTTGTACTTTCAGCGTCCGTGTCGACAACTGACCTGTGACGTGTTCTCAGCTAAGAGACCGTACTACGTGGAGGAAATGGGGACGGCGAACGCCACAATTGAATTCTATTTTCTTTCTGTAAAATTCTATTTTCTTTCTGAAAAATTCTATATTTTCTTTCTGTATAAATTCTATTTTCTTTCTGTAAAATTCTATTTTCTTTCTGTATAATGTTTTTACACTTTCACCTTTTCCGATTTTAAACAGTTATAAAAGTAACTAACTGTTTGAGGTAATCTTAGAAGATAAAGCATTGTTTGTACATTGGTCATGAGTTTTGTCTAGCATGTGTTTTATTTGAATTATGATATGAATGAGAACGTGATATTTCATTTTATAGAATAATGATCATAATTATCCGAATGATGGCAACGCAGCTACTCGTGATGTTCCCATCCAAATTACCATCGACATGGACAAGGTACGTGTATGGAAATTGAATACGTACAAATACTAGTAATTAATTGTTAAAAGTAAACATTACTATATGTGATCAGTTAAACCACAGTTTGTCTATCTTTTAGGTGGGCTTCCGCCAAGTTATGAACATCATGGACTTTGACGGCAATCACCCAGATCTTTCAAACTTCGACGTATCCTCTTGTTATTCCCAAACTGCCAAAGTTCATTTCAAAATCAGATTTCCTGGTACGTGATGTTCAACGATATGACAGCAAATGTTTCATGAGATATTCCATATGTTACTTCAATACTTAAGATGTATTGTGTTTGTGGTTTCCCCGCGGGGAGAAACGAGCACATAACCAGAAGCACATCTACCGAGCTTGTAACTGATAGAAATACCTAATCTAAAGTAATTCACAAATATCACAAATAATTTACAAATATCACAGATAATTTTACAAATATCACAGATAAATCACAAATATTTGATAATTTACAAATTATTTGTAACGATGCAACAAGTCGTAGAGGACCTTCACATTTTGTAAGTCGATTTGAAATATTGACGCTTTTGTTTCCGGAACATTTTACGATCCTGGACTATTTAGGGGGGTGTTCAGGAAGGAAATATGAAGATGGAGAAAATTAGTGTGTTTAATAATCTCTCTCACACTCATTCCCTCTAACGGGGGATAATGTAATTTACAAAATAACCGTAGTAAAATCTACACCAAAATCAGGAGCTCGAATGTTTCTACAAAGGTAACATTCATGAAAGTTTGGTTACAATCAGTTCGACTATAAGTAAAGGCTTGCGATTGACTGGTATAGTTATTAGAAGCTAAAGTTACGGTTCTTTCAGATATGACCCTAAAACGGAGAACTCACGTCATGGCATGCGACAAAACGGTAATGGGATCGTCATTGCTATAACCATGAGTGCTATGCATAAGGTCAAAATTGACATCAATTACTGATTTTCATTTCATCATTTCATTTTATCCAACTGATCTAATCCCTTTAATTTTTAGCGACTGAAAGTTTGAAATGATGATTACTCGATCGAAAAACGTTTTATAGCTGTGCAGTAATTATTTCAATGATTTAGCAATTTGTCTGGGTACTAATGAAAATAAACATTTCACATATAGTGCATTTAACATGATGTTTCTTGAACCATTTGACAAAGCATGATTCTATAGTGCTGTACTTGAGATAACAAACGATTAACAAAGGTTAAACTCTTACAGGGGTACTACAACCTGCACTCACGGACTCGTTCATATACAACGCTAGGCAACAACTGGACAAAATCATGTACGTGTCACCTCTTCGTGTCCAAGATGTCCGTGTAGAGTACGATATGGCGGATGTGTATCTCCTAGCAACACTCTTAGACAGAACATCTCCTACAGGTTGAATGAGAAGTGGTCAAATATACCACTATAATTGAATATTTTAAGTTTTGTAAGAGATATAAGAATTTTGGATGTTTTGCGGTTGAACATCTTCATTTTCTTGGCTTTGTTTTCTTTGATGAATGGGGGAAAATATTGCCAAGTTGCATACATGTATAACAGAGATACATGAAAAAGGCATTTTACTTTTGCAGCACAATTTACGTACACCCAAGGACAAAGATCTGAGTTTGTGGACGACATCATGTTTAAAAACATCATTGATCCGTCAATGTGCGCTAAGCTATGTGTTGAATTTGGCAACTTCACATGCAATAGTTTTGACCTTTGTCCTGGAAATAGTCAGGGCTCGTGCCGACTGAGCAGACGACACATATCAGAAGGTTCCAGTCATCTTGTCCAAGGAGGCGGATGTGATCACTTTTCAAGTATGATATCCTTTCATGTCTATAAACGTGGATTATTTAAAACATTAATAAGTGTTAAATGAGAAATTAAAAGCATGGTAAGAGTATATCAGACGAATGATCAAATATCAAAAAATTACGTTGTTAAACGCCACTCTCATAACAAGTACTCTGAAGTTGAAATGAAAAATATGCTGGAGTTCCTCATTGACAATATATTCGTGGTCTTTGGTGATCAAGTCTTCCAACGGTCTGTTGGAATCCCCACAGGCACGAATTGTGCTCCTTTGTTAGCTGACCTGTTTTTATATTCCTATGAAGCAGAATTTATTCAAAAACTTCTACCTGAGAAGATAAAACATCTTGCTATGGCCTTCAATTCAACATTTAGATATATCGACGATGTATTATCTATTAACAATAATAATTTTCATTCATATGTCGATTCGATGTATCCCAGTGAACTCGAAATAGAAGACACCACAGAGTCGTCCACTTCTGCTTCATACTTAGATATTTGATTGATTGATTGAATATTGTTAAACGTCCCTCTCGAGAATATTTCACTCATATGGAGACGTCACCACTGCCGGTGAAGGGTTGCAAAATTTAGGCTTATGCTCGGCGCTTATGGCCATTGAGTAGGGAGGGATCTTTATCGTGTCATTCCTGCTGTGACATGGAACCTCGGTTTTTTGCGGTCTCATACGAAGGACCGCCCCATTTATTCGCCTCTTACGACAAGCAAGGGGGTACTGATGACCTATTCTAACCCGGATCCCCACGGGATAGATATTTTACTGAAAGTAGATATTAACGGCAAACTAACAACTCAACTTTATGACAAACGGGATGATTTCAACTTCTCCATCGTCAACTTTCCATATTTATGTAGCAATATTCCATTATCACCTGCATATGGTGTTTACATCTCTCAACTTATTCGATACGCTTGCAAGAGGTTGTTCTGCGTATGGTCAGTTTTTAAATCGAGGCAAGCTACTGACAAACAAGTTGATGGTGCAGGGGTCTCGTTTAAAATAAGCATTTCGCAAATTCTATGGTCGTTATAACGATTTAGTTTGCCAATACAACCTGTCATCGGGAAATATGCTGTCTGACGTGTTTCATGCCGATTGTTAGGCCGTTCTTGGCACACTGATTTTCACTACGGATAACTCCGTTTACCTGATTAAGATAGAGGGCTCACGGCGGGTGTGACCGATCGACAGGTGATGCTTAGTCGTCCTAGGCACCTGCTCCCACCTCTGATATATCCGGGGTCCGTGTTTGTTCAACTCTTTATATTGTATTGCTTATAGGAGTTATGAGATTGATCACTGTTCGTTATCTTCGCCTTTCATATGTGATTATTGATTGAAGCACTCAATGTTTTTTTTTTCCTGTAGGAACTGTTAATGGTCTCTCAGTGACGGAGAAAACCATATATGATGCTTATGCTTCACTAAGGAAGGCCATTTTATCGAAGCAGTACTTGGTACAAACCATCATAGATTCCGTTCCTGTAAGAAATAATTTCTCTCTGAATGAAAAATACGCACAGAACAGATCGTCATTTCTGATTCAAGTAGAAAAGGTTGCATAATTACAGGGTATTGTAAAAATGATGAGTACTTTGGGGTTTTTCAGTTGAGAACCTATGTTGGAGTCGATCTTACCATCACCTATGGTAAGTGATATTACAGTTCAATCTCGTCACAACTTGTACAAACACAGACTTTACAAATATCATTGATCTTATTTTGTTCATTTTATAGGTTGGATCCAACCTACAGCAGTACCTGTTATTAAAGATTTCTTTTCCTATAGTCAGGAGATTGTTATACCACAGTATGGACAAGTGTTTGTCTCAAAGGTACCTTAAACATTGAAATGGACTTGGATATCAAGGATTCATTTTGTTATCTGTGTGTCTTGTAGATGTTAATCACATTGTTGTTGACGATGTTTTTGAAGGTGTGGTACAGTCAAGACTATAAACTAGTCAGATACGACTTCCACAATACAAAGCCCACCGGTCCTTTCTACTCCACCAATCCGATGACAACCATTCATGACTACAACACAGGTAAACTCGACGTCGAAAATCTTATAACCATAACTTACAAATTGTCAGAATTCTGTGAACTCGCCTACATCATTCTTAGTGTTCTTTTATGAACTTAGGAATTCAGTATGCATTGGATAGGTTTTATGAGAACTGTACAATGTCTGCAATACAACCCGGAGCCTTCGACAGTACCCTGGATTTCTCCGAATTAATCACTCGTGGTTCGTATGTGGTGAAACTGAAGAGTCCAATGGACGTTTTTCATTTGACACCCCAAATGCGTTTTATTGGCCAGGTACATATTTGTTTTGGCAAAGTTTTATTTCAATTGGCAAAATGTATAATTATATAGGTAATATCACAGAAGAAAACCTTATGACAACATGAAGACTAAATGTTTTAAAAATATTTCGAAAATGAATTTGACTAGAATGAAACAAAACATATGCTGCTAACACTATGCATGTGCTACATTGTATATTGAATATACACATAGGATTAAAGTCAATAGATATAGTAAAGAATAACATGCAATCGTACACGCTCGAGAATAAACCATGAAAGCTTTGACAATATTTCAATTCAATGGAGTCCTGAGTTTGGATTATATGATACTATTTAAATCTCCAAAGTTTTCCTGTGAAATCTTTACAAAGTGTATTGATAGGCATTTCCTCATGAACGCGCTGAAGTTGTAAACAATGCGGGTTTCAATCAAATATAACATGCTTATTCTAACGATTTGAATTTCCCACATATGAAAGGTGAAGATAATGAACAGTGATCAATCTCAAAACTCCTATAAGTAAAACAAAATAGAGAGTTGGTAAACACGGACCCCTGGATATACCAGAGATGGGATCAGGTGCCTTGGAGAAGTAAGAATCCCCTGTCGACCGGTCACACCCTCCGTGAGCCATATATCTTGATCAGGTAAACCGAGTTATCCGTAGTCAAATTTAGTGTACCAAGAACGGCCTAACAATCGGTATGAAACAAATCAGACAGCATTTGACCCAATGATAGGTTATATTGGCAAACTTGATTGTTATAACGACCATAGAATTTGCGAAATGCTGACTTTAAACGAGATTGTTGAAACCCCTGCACCATCAATTTGTTTTGTCAGTAGCCTGCCTAAAACTGATCACCCTCAAAACAAGCTCTTGCGTATCGAATCAGTTGAGAAATGTAAATACCGTATGCATGTGATAATGGAATATTGCTACATAAATATGGGAAGTGGACGATGGAGAAGCTGAAATCATCCCATTTATCATAAAGTTGAGTTGTTAGTTTACCGTTAATATATATTTTCAATAAAATATCTAAGTATGAAACAGAAGTGGTTGACTCTGTGGTGTCGTTTATTTCGAGTTCACAAGGATATATCGAATCGACATATGAATAAAAATTAGTATTGTTAATAGATAAAACGTCGTCGATATATCTAAATGTCGCATTGAAGGCCACAGCAAGATATTTTTTCTTCTCGCGTAGAAGTTTTTAAAATAAATTCATGAAGACATAATATGTAATATGTTAAAAAACATTGGAACTGAATTTCGTTTTTGAAAATGCATGAGAGTATAAACCACAAGACTTCACGCCGGTACACTATCATGAAGCGCGTTAATAAGAAATGAGATTTATTTTTAATGTGACATTTTTGTGCACTTCTGAAACATGCTGTCTGCATTTGACTGACTGTCATCCTATATCCTTTTACAGAGAACTGTGAGAGATTTCTTGACAAATGTATATGAAGCTGTACTTAAAAATTATACAATGCCTGGTTTAAACGGACGGTTCACAGCTATTGTCGAATACTATTTTATAACGGTAGGTTTTAAATCCTTTTCGATTATTGGCTAATTTTCGGTACAACATATTCCTAAATTGACTATGCAATTTATCTGCCAATATATAGAATGGTTGGGTGGAGAGTGCAAGTAGCGATGCTGGTGATACCAAACAATATTTGGTCAAGACTGACATGATTATCATTGAGGTATGATTTGGATACAATTTCAGTGTATAGTGAAAACATTGTTGAGATTTTAACTGTGCAAATCTTATATCAACTGTGCCTTATTTCTGTAGAAAGCATTAGTAATTACCACAAATTACTACGATTTTGAGTACTTCGAACCCGATCTATCACTGTTCGACGTTAGAAAATGTTTCACAGCCACAGATCAGCATCAGTTTCGGCTAACTTTTCCAGGTATGAATATCAGACTGTAAGATTGTCTCAATTGAAAGATCAAATTCTAGACACATGTTTCAAAGTATCCAAAGATTGTATTCACTATTTCTATTTTTGAAAAGGACAGTATCATCCGTATTTGGATATCTATGAGAAAGTGTTCCAATTAGAAACCTTAGAACAGATGTCAAGAGCATCAGGTGCATCGATCCTGCGCTTCCAAGAACTTTCTATCAACTATGACCCTTTCAATATATACGTTTCAGCAACAATTCTGGGACGGACGCCATATTTAAGTAAGTATTACTGTGTGTGGTGATTCAAACTAAAATATGGATGAGTATGATAATGTCTTCGAAAATTTTATTATTAGCGGAGTTCACAAAATTTCCGACACCTGTCAAGAATCTTGGTAGTGACGCCTTGTTTGCAAATCTGAAATCTGCGGACGAATGTGCCAATGCCTGTCTATCTATAAATCGGTTTCCATGCAATAGTTTTGACTACTGTTCCGAAACCAACAAGTGTTACCTAAGCAGACAACATGTTTCCACTGGAAACGCACCGTCAGTCAACAATTCTTGTCAACATTATTCTAGTAAGTGATTCTAAGAATATGTACAAAACATGCAATATCATTCATTCACCCGTTTGTTTATTACACATTACACATTCGATTGTTCGTTACACATTCGTTTCTTTGTTACAGATTCGTTTCTTTGGTTTGTTTGGTTTACCTTTGTAATTTCGATGCACACCGCAATATAATGAATCATCTTTTCCTTAACTATTTTCCATGCTCAAAGAAATGTTATGTATATGATTTTTCTTTTGAAAAGAAACGGTGAACGCCTCCTCGGTTCCGGCTCCTACATTGGTGGTGGCCTACAGCAACCTCAAAAATGCAGTATATGGTGGTCAGTTGAGAGTTGTAATTAGTGCCAATAATCACACTGTGAGTGACAAAATATTCCCGTCAGGTTAATTAAGGATTTTATTATTTTTTTAGTACAGATTATTCATAAACATGTGCAGTTTTTTTTATATATTAATGTAGATTAATGATCGAGAATGTTTCACCCATATGGAGACGTCACCATTACCGGTAAAGTGCTGCAAAATGTAGGCCTATGCTCGGCGCTTACGGCCTTTGAATAAAGGGGGATCTTTATCGTGCCCCTCCTGCTGTGACACAAGGTCTCGGTTTTTGCGGTTCATCCGAAGGACTGTCCCATTTTGTCGCCTCTTTCTACAAGCAAGGGGTTTTGAGGGACTATACCATCCCGGATCCCCACGGGATATATAGATTAAAGTGCTATAGTGTTGAAAGTTTAAAGAAGAAAATTAGAGGAAAAATTTATTATTTCATATTGATAAAAATTGATTTCAGACACTTTACAAAGCAGCTTCCATTAAAGACATTCTATCGAGTTCCAGTGACGGCGGTCAGGGTGGTGAGAATCAGTTATTTTTGTCAAATGTCATCAATGTACAAATTCAAACCAGAATAATTTTAAATTGGTTCGTTTTGTTGATTTCCTTACCTTAATTTTGATAGGTCCGATGATGAAGCACTTCACTGAATACAAGCAGAATTCTATAATGGTTAAGAGCGACTTCTCACTGAATGGTATTGCTGTGGACGACTGTGCCACTGAGTGTCTTACGGAAGAACTATTTGACTGCCAGTCTTTTGTGTATTGCACGGGACAGAAGCTCTGTCTTCTTAGCAAGGTTCATCCAGATTTGAACCAGACGTTTGTTCAACCTCACAAATTCTGCGATCTGTATACAAGTAGGGACATTCATGTTGTTGTATAATTACATTCTCTGCATTTACAGGAATATTCTATTTCCTACAAATTGTATTACTTATGTTTATTGAGCAATTAACCATTTAATTATTTGGAAGAAACTATCAATCACATGTAACTGTATCATGATCAACTACATGTTCGCTAGTATTTCAGCCATTATTTTTACAGTATACTATTAATGAAATTATAGGTATGTTGATTTCTCCTCTTAGGGCAATATTTGGACCATTATAATGCGAAGCCCGGAACCACCTTTCCCACAAATGCTGACAACGTCATCATGGCAGTGCCCACCCCGAATCTCTGCGCAAAAGAGTGCACGGTTACTGGTAGTTGTAAATCATTTGACTACTGCTCAGACTCCAAAACATGTAGATTGAAAAATACGCATGAACTAGACGCACCAAATGCAGTGTTTGAGAAAACCCCAAATTGTAATCACTATTCACGTGAGTAACTAACGATCTTTAGAGAAAAGCACTTGATTTTCATTTTTATGTCCCCCTTGAAAAAAGGAGGGCGCATATCTTTGCACCTGTCGGTCAGTATGCCAGTCGGTTGGTTAGTTGTTTTACATCATTTCGAGAACTTTTCACTCATATTGAGACGTTCTTTAACGTGCCAACGCCTGTCGCGACATGGGACCTTCATTTTTAAGGCCATACCCGAAAGACCCGTAATTATCACTTTTAAATGCCGATCATTTGCAGAAGGAGCAACCACTACCTATTTTACCGTCTTAGGTTTGAATAAGACGGGGTTAGGGTTAGGGTTAGGGTTCATGGCACGAGCGGGGCTCTAACTCACAACCTATCGGTTATGTAATCGGTCAGTCGATAGATCAAGAGTTATTTGCTTAATATCTTAAGATCTCTTTACTTGACAGATATCAAACTTGGTATACTGGTTTGCTCTGAAGAGTAGATGATCCCTATTAATTTTGATATCACAAGGTAGGAAGATATTGTTCGATCAATATCTACAGAATCCTGTGTTTGACAGACAAAAACACCTTGTAAACTAATATCTCCTAAATAGCAGATGACTCCAAGTGGTTTTCAAGTGACAAGTTCAAAGATTATGACTCGAATGACTAGTTACTTAGAAAATCTGCCCAGTACCTTCAGAGATCAAACTAAATATTGTGGTTTCCTCTGACTAGCAGTAGATAACCCATATGTTTCACTATCATTACAGATATTCTAAATTTATAGTGTTTCTAAAACAGTCTTGTTCCTTTTTTACCGGTCGCGGCATGTTGTGGTTAGCAACGGTGAGGTTCGGGATATATTCTTGATTCCGGAGGCTGCATTATACCCAAGACGTTTAACACAGTTAATGAATGTTTTTCCGACAAACACGCAGCTTCAGAAGTGAACGTGACGGGTCTTGCGGATATGGCTTTAAAACGTGAGGTCCCATGTCACGGCAGGCGTTCGAATGATTGAGAACTATCATTGCCACGACCTGGGTACTATGTAAGGGTTAATGTACGAGTATCGCTCCATTGCTTTTAAGGAATGGAGTGATACGAGTACATTGACCCACTTAAAATCCACCTTAATAAAAACTAAACTTTGTGCATTTTAATCATGTCTTACGTTTTTCATTCTTTTGTTGCATGCATTTATATCTACTTGTATAAAGGTTGACCTACTTTCCGAACACTCCATTCCTGAAAAATAATGGAGTGTTCGAACAAAAGAATGACGTCATAGGTGGATTTTAAGCAAAAGTCAGTGACACTTCATACACTACAGGTGGTGTCCCTATACGAGTGATCAATTCTGAAATGGGACGTGAAATAACAAACAAAACATTTCCTATGTATGTTTCACATTTGTAATAAAGTACCGAAATATTATTTAAGCTGTCGAAAACTTGGCAGGTAACCATCAGCTGTAAAGATAAATTTTTCTCTTAGGAAGACTTACAAGCTAAACTTTATACATCCACGTTTAATGAATAAATGTCTTATTGTATAATACATGTACTTACGTGGAGGGACCATCAAGAAAATCATCTTGTCATTTAAAGGAAAATATATCGACGACTTTAAATTTGTGGAGGGAAAACAGATGAACTTTGGGAAAGTTTTAGAGTTTGATGGAGTATCGGTGGATCAATGTGCGAAGTTGTGTGTAGAAGAGGAAGATGTGCATTGTCGAACCTTCGCTTACTGTGATAAATACAAGCAGTGTAAATTAATGACTCAAACCCCAAGACAGGTTGGTCCAGGGTACATCTCCTCAAGTGGCCTCTGCAACCTTTACATAAGTAAGTAGAAAGTTTATCACTTATTATATTCTAGCAGGAATACACTGACGGCTTTGAAATATTCATTCAAATGTGTTTCTAAGGAAAGGCTTAAGCTTTGAATTGTCATATGAATTTTAAGGGTTGATGATAGATATATTGAAAGTCATATATATATATATATATATATATATATATATTTAATTTAAACAATATTTTATTATGTATGAAACAAATGGATTAGGCAGCAGGCTTGCAGCCTATATAAGCCTTCTCCAATATATATATATATATATATATATATATATATATATATATATATATGATGCTTTTATTTTATCATTTATTCTATGCTTTTATATTATATTATTTCTAGGAGTCTATAACCCTTCATCTTCATTACCAAGTAATACTTCCAAAGTAATCTACAGAAATTTATCACCACAGTCATCTCACTCAGATTTAGGTAAAAGCAGCTTTTCAATTAACAAATTACAAATAAGCAACACTTCTCAAGCTTTACAGAATTAATGTGGCCTGTCATTTATCTTTACTTACAGGCCTTCTTCTGGGGACATCGTTTGGTGTATTTATATTTGGTCTCGTGTTAGGAGGAGGGGCGGTTTACTTTTTCCGGAAATACAAAAGGAAAGACGATGAGATCACCATGGACATATTAGCAAATGAATCTGATTGAATTTATTGAACATTACATTTTTTTGGAATTTTGACAGTGGAATAATAGATATTCCTGGGATTTCAATGTTGACGCTGAAAGAAATCGGCGTCCGTAGTTTGAACTCCTACCGGTGTATAAAGTGCGGGATTGGACCATTCTATCATTACTTGATCACCTGGGACTTGTTGTGTCCAGTACTGTTAAGCTATAAAGAATTTGTTCTATTTCATTTAAGAGATAAATATATATTTGATTTTAAACTGTGTCGACCGTAGACAAAACATTAATTATGCGTTCGGTGTTTTCAGAAACATCTACAAAACGGAAATATCTTATCGCATAAATTCTGCCCAACTCGATCAGCATAATTTCTAGTACAGTGCCCAACATGTTAGTATCATGTGCTATACATAGAAAAAGCTGTCCTGTTACCTTGAAAACACCCCCTAACAAATTCGAACATTTTAACGTTAAAACTTAATTAAAAAATGCCTACATTTCCAAAAAATATAACGATTTATGTAGATATTTGGAGACACAAATAATATTTAGAATTTTGAAATGAAAAGATATTATGTCTTAACGCATCTATAAACTCGTTTTATTTCATGGGGATTGTTTAGGTACAATTTTCTATTGATTAGAAACTTCAGCTTTGGAGTTGAGCCAATTGGCTATTGTTTTAGTATTCATGAAATGAGAACAAACATTTTAATTAACAACATATGGTACTATTGTTAAGGATTGGAAGCTAGGCTGGAACTTTGCAGGAGAAATCAAGCCAATTTTACATCGAAAATTATGATCTACAACAGGATATTTAAAAGTTTTTCATATAAATTACTATTTTAAGCAATATTATCTTTTTTGTTGTTTGAAATGATATCTTGATGGAAATTTAATTTATATTTTCACAAAACAGGTTGAGTGTACATTTTTGTTTTCTTGGTGTGGCCAGTAAATAATTGATTTGTGTTATACTATACTACGCTAGAGATCAGTTAGAAATGATATTGTGAACTTCTTACAAGGCAACTTTTCTTTCTCTAATATTATCATCTATTCAAAACGAAGCAGCATCACTGGAAACGTATTCTGATCATATATTTTAGGGAGATAATTTTCGATTACGAATGAACGCAGTTTTGCAATTCCAGGTAATATGTACGCGCAGTGTTTATTATGTATAGAACGCTAGGGTAGGTCCAAACCTTGTACATGTTATTGATCGTAGAGCTTCGCTTCGCTTTTATTCGCAAAGTGTCGCATCGAATGACAAAAGGCAGATATCTGCAATTTCGTTTGAATTCATAACTTTTCGCTTTTAAGGTAGCTCCATCTTCATGTGACTTATCAATATTAGTGGTTAAAAGTGGAAAAACGTTATTAATTTCCACTCAGTATAGTTTAATTCAATTAATAACCAAAGAAAATGTATATGTCACTACCATTTTAAAGATGTCAGACATACAAAAATAGAAGTATACATCAACATCAGAAAATCACACATTTTCGTTAAACAGAATAATAAAACTAGATAAAAACTTGTTGAAATGACAAAATTTAAATATCAACAGTTTTAAAAAAAACTGCTAATTCATAAATGTGTATAGATTAATTGTGGATATTAGGGAAACCAATGTATAATAGACATCCAGTAGAGGAAATTCCAGCATAGGAGTTATTGCCCTTGACAACATTTTTTAAATCTTAAACAATTGATTATCTATGGAAAATATAAACTTTTTCAGTATTATTAGTTTACCAGATATTTTATTATATCCAGTGAATAGCATTCCTTAGAAAGATATATTTCTATCATGTGCAAAGTTGAATTTATTAAGATTTTTGCAAAAACCTATGACATCACATGAGGATCGATCAACCTATTGGTTTATATTTTTGCATCTATTCGCATGACAAACATCTCTCAAAATTTTAGTCAAATAATAAGTTTCCTTAAACATCAGGCCACGATTGAAAAATGATATCACTATAAAGTCCTCCATTATAATAACACCTTTATTTGTTTGAATGATGGTCGATTTTGATAGCGCAATTATTCCACTGATGACATTGAAATAAAGTTTTTCTAACAGCATACATTGTATGTTCGTAAAGAATGGCTCACTCAACTCATTAACTCGATGCAGACAATCTATGATATGTCCGTCAGCTCTGCAAGATGCGTAGTTCCCCATGTGCAAGACATCACGGTCTGCAGTGTAACGTTCTTGAAAACGGAACGGAATGACATCATCAAAAGAGACAACACCAGCCTCTCATTGGCTGAGGTAGATTGTCTGTGTCAGTGTTGTCTACATGTCAGTTATCCACTCCATTTATGTTCAGTGGTATCCCGCTTTGTGATCTTTGACCATGTTAGCCATTTCCCCCATGGCCTCGTATATCCCCTCGCCTGTTGTTGCGCATGCGGCTTGAATGAACCATTTTCGAGACGTCATTTTATGTAAATCCATCAAGTCAGCAACCTCTGATGGTTTCATGGCACCTTAGGAAAAGTAAATTTTAAAAAAAACATGAGATTTGCTGAATAGATGAAGAATACAATAGTTCAGCATATGACACATTGTACGCCGTGTGTCGTCTACTTTCACTTTCAGTTCAAGGTTTTTGTGATCTAGAGACTAAAAACAGCTATGATTGAATGTACTGATTTTAAAGTTTTCCGGTATTTTTTCCTTGAATATGCGGTTTTTATTTCCATATTTCAAAACAGTGCAAAGGAAAAACAGCGAAAAATAAAGTTCCGTGCAATAATGAAAACAAAAGCAGTGTACATATCAACATGACACACCTGTATAAGAGTGGTGTACATACCAGGTAGGTCCTGTTTGTTGGCGATAACCACGACTGGTACTCTCCTCATTTCATCATTATCGAGAATTGCAAACAGCTCTTCACGAGACTCGGCAATCCTCTCTCTATCATTAGTGTCAACGACGTAGATTAGTCCTGATACAGAAGAGAAAATATATTCTTATAGAAAACGAGTGTATTTATATGACATGTTACAAAATAAGAGAACAATATGTCAGTATCGCGTAAGTAAAGATGAAAATAACATTTCGTATTTCGAATGCTAAATAGAAAACAATATTGTAAGTAGGGACTTTATAATACCTTCGGTATTTTGGAAATAGTATCGCCACAAAGGTCTGATTTTATCCTGGCCCCCTATATCCCACACAGTAAATGAAATCCCCTTCACCGGCTCCACCGTTTCTACGTTGAACCCAATGGTTGGGATAGTATGCACATTTTCATTCAGTTTGATTTTGTATAAAATCGTTGTCTTTCCTGTGAAAAAATAATAAATTGAACACATCAAATATCATGAATGATTTTTTAAAATAAATCAAATTAAGATTTTCATTTTTGAAAATATATTTAAGATTGTGAATTAAAATTTCACGAAATCATTTTATAGTATCTCCACTGGTCTAAGAAGATGGTCTGAAGATTAAGACTCACCAGATGCATCTAAACCCAGCATGAGGATCCTAGCCGGATCGTCTGCGGTAAAGGACTCGAAGATAGAATACAATCGCGATAGAAAAAGACCCATTTTTTTCTCTCTCTGTCAATACCCAAAGTGCACCGATCTGTATTGTGATATTCTATGTAGGAACAAACTCTAGCTCTTTATATACTTGGTAAAAGACAGGTTATTTTTGACCTGTTAAATGCCAATGCTGGTATAAACAGCGTTTTACTTCCAGCGTGTCTACTTATGACGAAATACTTAGTTGTGAATGTAAACAATTATGACGCGAGGTGTTCCGAATGCACACTGTCGCTATGAACAATGATTTTCTCTCGTACATTCATGTATCCTGCCTGCATCTTGAGTGTGTATTACAAGCTGTGTAAAGAATTAATGCAGAGACGAAAAAAATTTGTTAATCATAATTGGAAAAATGTAGTAAGACGATATCTCTGAATAAATCCCAGATATACTTTTTAATTTGATATTAATGTGTGTAAGTTTTAAATCACTTAATAAGCAAATATATCATAATCCTTTAAAGTAACCATTTTATACATGCAGCAATGTTATGACATTAATCGACAACATTGCAGTTGTTATTGTGGAGTCAAAATCAATTTCCTTTACATGTTCAGGTACTGGAATAGAATGCCAGGTATTCTGGGTTAAAGTTCAAATTTTATTTTTCACCATATGTGGCAAAGGTGTATAGATCTATTAATAAAAAAGTATATATATGCATGTAAAATGAAAAAAAAACAATAATAAAAAGAACCCCCCACCCCCCTAAAAAAACCAAACAAACAATGTTCAACATAAATCATTTGCCTAATTGATTTGAATTTCGTCAATAGAATATTTCCGCATAGCCAAACGCTCCTGTCACCCTGCACACCCCTCCTACGACAGGTGGACATGTATTTTTTAAATCTTTTTTGGAAGAATAATCTTTCTTTTCCTGAGCTGCATATATATATATGTATATATATATATATATATATATAGAGAGAGAGAGAGAGAGAGAGAGATTTTTAAGGAGAACACGTAGAATTTACGATTGGAAATAATTACCTCATTTTCATATCTCGTACTATAACCACGATTGATTGAAAAAAAAAATCTATTAGGCCAATATAGGCGTAGTTCATGAAATCCTCTTTCGCAAAATATGTCCTGCAAGTCACAAATGCAAGGACTTGCCCTACATAAAATACAAATTCTATTGCAACCTGTGTACATTCTGTATTTCGATTGGTGAATGACTCGACGTTTCCGACTATTACATTGACAGTCGTGATCCACTTTTGTATTCCTCCGCAGTTATCAGTGTGGGTTAAAATGCCACAAAATGTGAAATTGCATTAGAATGGCAATGAATATCTGCTACAAAAGCAACTGTTAATGCTGATTCTAAAGTTGTAAAATTGTATTAGGTGTATTGAAAGCGACGTATTGTAAAAAAATAAATAATAAAATGTGGTTGGTTGGTTACTGCACTCCCCGTCGAATTTTTTAAACTAAATTCTTCTTGTTCATTTTGAAATCATAATTTCATCAAAGTAAAGAATAAACTATTTTGGAAAAGAACATTTTGGTCGTAGTCGTAAGTTGCTTTGTAAAATCCCAGAACTTCTCTTACATTTTATGCAGTAGCCAAATGATCTTTTGGAAGATGATTGGTGGTGTCCTTTAGATGTACAATAACGTTCCGAAATTTTCTTTTTCACCTTGAGGGGCAAATGGGGTGGATAAAACAACGAACAAATACCTGGTGCTCCGTGCATTGTATCATTGCACCAAAAATACATTGTTTGCTTTAAAGGACACATGACACAAAAAATTATTTGTCTACAATCATTGTCTTTATAATCCTGAAGTCAGATTCTCACACTGAATCTGTTAAACACGCTAGGTTGGAATCTGAATCATTTTAAAGATACACTGTATTTGAACAATTAAAGAATGATGGGAGTTGGGATGACCCCAGGGCCCTTGCCCGTTAGAATACTAATGCATCTTGATATGTGCAGTAGGAATATACATGGTTTAGGGGCAGGACCTCAATTGATTTAAATATTTTCAGCAATTATGAAATATGGTTATGGATGATCCCAGGGCTCATACCCAACAGAATACTCAATGCATTTTGACACATGCAGCTATGTGGTAGCTGTTGTGGCTTTGCTAGTTGCACAAGTAAGGCGAAGAGAATATCTAAAGGCAAACACTTATGTGTATTACTGTCTTATGACAGCATCTAGCTTGATCTACAATAATGTTTGGGTTCGTTATTATCACAAACCTTGAGGATATCACTCTACAAGTGACGAGTGTTCAACAGAATGTTAATCTTCATTGAGACGATTTGTTATTTCTACATTATGTAAACAAACAGTGTATGTAAAAGAGTATCTGCTATCTGTCAAGGGTAGTAAGTCTAAATTAAGAATCAATTTTACCGACAATAATTTTATACTGAATTTGAATATTACATCTGTCCTCTCAGGATACCATATGAAATGAATGAAATACTGATGGTTATTCAAATATCAAATAAAACAGCCTTCGTAATAATTATAACAGAGTAAAATTCAAGCGAGTGATATTTTACATTGAAATCCAATCATAGACTGGTACATGTATATTATACACGTATTTATGGCACATGGTTTTCTTATTGAATGACTGTCTATTCACATCCTGTATGTTGGTGTTCTCGCATCGCCTGATGAACGAACTATCTCGCTTTTACATAAATTGTGTACGTTGATTGATGAATCGTGTCTCTATAGGTAGCAGGGGACAGTTTCGCACTGTAGGCCCGGTAGCAGGGGACAGTTTCGCACTATAGGCCCGGTAGCAGGGGACAGTTTCGCACTATAGGCCCGGTTGCAGGGGACAGTTTCGCACTATAGGCCCGGTCAACTTTTTAAAAAAAATGAAAATACACCCATATTTGAAGTGATATTACATGTGTTAAAATATATACAATAATTTTAGGATGCATGTCAAATGTAGCTGAGTGATTGATAAAAAGGTTGATATACAACAGGTAGGTGTCACCATGATTCCTAGCATGTAGATGGGTGCAAATACGAAACTAAGACACGTTTGATCAGTTGCTGAAGAAATTCCGGTGTAAACATGCATGGTCCAGCAAAATGTCTGTAGCTGAGAGGGAAGGTGGATGGCCAAATATAAAAGGTAGATTTTTAAGAAGGGCAGATAGGGTTCTTGATTGTGCACAGTGTCTAAATCCCCACGCTTGGTACTATGATGGTGTGGGGGCGGTGCGGATTAGCCCAAATGAGAGAAAATCAAAGCAAAAAGAAGGGCACCTGCTCAGAGCATGTTTTGTACACCAGCACCAGTATTTATAGATTACATTTAATTTAGGGTCATAATTTATTGACTACACCAATATGAAATACAAGTATTGACATAAAATGGAAATATGATTTTTCATTAGTCTGTCATAATCTGACTTTAATGTATACCCCCTACCCACATGTTTCAGAACCAAAGAAACTGTCCCCTGCCACCATAGAATGATACGGGTAACATTGTATGAATCGTGTCTCTACAGAATGATAGGGTAACAGTGTATGAATCGTGTCTATATAGAATGATAGGGTAACAGTGTATGAATCGTGTCTCTACAGAATGATAGGGTAACAGTGTATGAATCGTGTCTCTACAGAATGATAGGGTAACAGTGTATGAATCGTGTCTATATAGAATGATAGGGTAACAGTGTATGAATCGTGTCTATATAGAATGATAGGGTAACAGTGTATGAATCGTGTCTCTACAGAATGATAGGGTAACAGTGTATGAATCGTGTCTATATAGAATGATAGGGTAACAGTGTATGAATCGTGTCTATATAGAATGATACGGGTAGCAGTGTATAAATCGTGTCTCTACAGAATGATACGGGTAACATTGTATGAATCGTGTCTCTACAGAATGATAGGGTAACAGTGTATGAATCGTGTCTCTACAGAATGATACGGGTAACAGAGTATGCATATTTATCTGTACTGCCTTATGTCTATTTATACAGAATTCATTAAAGCTGCAAACAAGACCATGATGATATCGTTCTAGTCAGTAAGGTCTGGTCCTCTTAGTATGATACCATCGTTTGGTGTACACCAGGGCGGTACACTGTCTCGTCATCTCTTTCGGCATTTTACAAGAACAATCGATTGGTGCCTTTCAACCAGATTAAAGCGAGTAATCGATTTCATCTGGGAGTTTTCTTGAGATATTCTTTAACCATAGATGATAATTCTTGCATCGCCTCATAAACTCCAACGCCTGTCATTGCGCAGGTTGACTGAATGAACCATTGTCGTGACGTCAACTTGTGAAGCCACATCAAGTTTGCCACTTCAGACGTACTTAAAGCATCTATTGGAAATGAGACAGCAAAACAAATCATATTGTTTTCATTAAAAACAAAGTGTAATTTATATTTAACATCAGACAACAGGTATCTGAAAATAGATTTCCAACTAGAATTACCGTATAATACATGTTATTATTTTGTTTTTCTTTGAAAAATCTTTTTTCATTTTCCAACCAAGAATCAGGAATATTATTTTTCTAATAAATCTAGCAAGGAAATTCAAAAGGACTTGAATAACAATTCAAAATTGTATGATAAATCATACATACTTGGAAGATCTTGTTTGTTAGCGATGACCACCACCGGAACTCCTCTCATTTCATCGTTTTGGAGGATTCCGAAAAGTTCTTCACGTGACTCCGTAATCCTCTCTCTGTCGTTGCTGTCTACTACGTATATAAGACCTAAAAATCGACACATATACATGATTATAGCTGCACCGTGAGCTCCACCAGACCACATTGATCTAATTTGAATAACCTACTATAGCCCTTGGTCGAATGCTGTCTGAAGATTTCATACCAATTGTTGTTAGGCCGTTCTCTGCATACTGATCTCGACGACGAATTACATGTACTCCGTTTACATGATCAAGATATAGAGCTCACGGCAGGTGTGACTTGTCAACAAGGGATGCTTAGCCCTCCTTAAACACCTGATCTCACCTCTGGTGTGTCCAGGGGTCCGTGTTTGCCCTTCTCTGAATTTTGTATTCTTTATAGGATTTATGGGATTGTTCAATATCTTCAATTGTTCATTGTCATCACAGGAGCCCCATGGGGATCTGGTTTAGAATAGGTCATCAGTACCCCTTGCTTGTCGTAAGAGGCAACTGAATGGAGTGGTCCTTCGGATGAGACGGCAAAAATCGAGGTCCCGTGTCACAGCAGGTGTGGCACGATAACGATGCCCCTGCTCAATGGCCATAAGCGCCGAGCATAGGCCTAAATTTTGCAGCCCTTCACCGGCAATGGTATAGTCTCCAATGAGTGAAAAATTCTCGAGTTAAACAGAATATAACCAACCACCCATCACAGGAATTGCACATTATTAACTTTGTCCCTTCACTGTATATTTCACATACGGTAAACAAAAAAGATTTGACTAAAATTTGCTTTTCGTATTTCTTTTTTTTTCTTTATCTGGAAATAGTGGCGAAACCAGCATTGATTTAAAAGTGAGAAGAATGTTTGTGATTGATATAATGGAAACCAAAGAAAAGGTGAAGATAATGAACAGTAATCAACCTTATAACTCCTATAAGGAATAGAAAATAGAGAGTTGGGCAAACACTGACCGCTGGATATACCGGAGGTGGGATCAGGTGCCCAAGAGGAGTAAGCATCCCCTGTCGAATGGTCACACCCACCGTGAGCCCTATATCCATGTAGAGTACGATAAACAGAAAATACAACGAAAAGTTATTAATGTAGCAAAATTTTAAAGCGAGAAGAAATGGTTTGCAAATAAACCTGTGTCATTTAATGGCCTTTACAACGGAGAGAGAGAGAGAGAGAGAGAGAGAGAGAGAGAGAGAGAGAGAGAGAGAGAGAGAGAGGTTACTTGATCCACGTGTTCATAATTTACTGAACAGTCATTGTACGCTAAATGGTCCCAGAATTATCATCCAGAATAAGATCATAGAGAAATGTTACTATACAGTAGAATTTCCCCTCGAAACCTGACACGACGAAAGGGGAAACATTCTACTAGCTTGCCAGTTTGTCGGGGGAGGGGTCGCACAGTACAGCCAGTTTCCAGGGATAAGACTCTCTATAACAGCCAGCTATCCGGAGGAAAAACTGCCTAGGGGATAGGGCCACAATATGACACCGGATTTATTTCATGTAACACGACTGCGATTCGTACCTTCAGTGTTTTGGTAGTAGTGTTTCCATAACGGTCTTATTCTGTCCTGACCCCCGACGTCCCAGACCGTGAAGGACACGCCCTTTACCGGGGATACTGTCTCCACATTAAAACCTATGGTGGGTATGGTGCAAACGTTCTCGTTCAGTTTAATCTTGTACAAAATGGTCGTCTTTCCTACGATTAAGAATTCTCCTGATTAATATATGATTTAACAATGCTAGTATCATGAAGTATGTCGAATCATTGAAAACTAGATTTGAAAACAAAATTACAAAGAAAAATAGAGAGGCATAATAACACAAAAAGATTCACATAAAGCATACAATATGCTGAACAAATAATATTTTACATTATGGGCGTAAACATGTTGACTGGAGATTACAATCCAACTCTTACCAGCACCATCTAAACCAAGCATTACGATTCTAACCGGAATTCCGATGGAATAAGGCTGAAATAGTCTAAGAGTCTTTAATTTGGATAGAAATATGCCCATGGTTTAAAAATTTCCTCTTCCGAAATTGTGAGAAGATCAATACTTAATTCATTTTGTATTTTGATTTTATACAATGTTCACTGTGTGTGGCATGCGAACATACACGTTTCTAGCTTGTATGTATGACGTAACATCCGGTCACATCTAAACACGGACTGAATCAATGAATACTACATTCATCAATTCATGTCTAAATCACCAGGAAAGGGAGACATAACGTACGAGTATATTAAATGTCCTACGACACAATAAATGAGCTCTGTTTTGTGTTTTGGATAGTAGATCTAGTGAAATCCAGGAAGTCATATGCATACTACATATATACGACGTTTGTGTGAACAATGGTTGTCTTGTTACAACAACTGCATGTTCTTGATTCACCTTTGAATAAAAATCACCATGATAAGAAAAGAAATCAAACCCTTCAGAGGTAATCATGCAATTTACATGAAAGTATACTTTTCAGAGCCTCATGGACGATGGTCTGAAATTAACAGTAAAAATTAGGAACTTTAATTCAATAATGACAACGATCGTCAACTTAAATCTCCATGTGTTCATAACTACATTGTATGTAAATTATTTAATGCTAGATAAAGGGAATTTTGTAATGTTACATTGTACATTTACATAGATTTGTTATTCAGCAATAAATGCATAAGTTGTTTATATGATGAAGCCAGTGTGAAAGCATTGGAAATATGGGGTGGTTTCAGTAATCTAACTAGATCTATATTTTATGATATATATGTATACGGATGTATATTTAATTGCTGGGAATTTATTTCAAAATTAAGGATTATCTCCCTCGTGCATAGCTCTATCCTTGGACGAATTTGGCTCCAGTTTTTGACACTCTAGTTTTCCTTTTAGCTCTTAAATATTTATTGTTATTTCGAATTTCCAAAATTTCGGCTTGAGCATCACTGAAGAGACATTATTTGTCGAAATGCGCATCTGGTGCATTAAAATTTGTACCGTATAAATTTTACAAATGTTTTATGATGTGAAAATATGGGATAGTTTCAGTAATCGAACTAGATGTATATTTTATGATATATATGTTTTATGACGCTGAAAAGGTCAACATTTTTATCGAGAAATAAGATACAATGACATAATGTAGGCTGATTTGACACAACATTGGTTAATGTAAATGCTACAATGAAAACGTTCACGATTCTACGTGTGCATGTATATAGATTAGCACTAAACTACAAATATATATACACAACAGCTGACAGATACACTAAACTACAAATATATATACACAACAGCTGACAGATACACTAAACTACAAATATATATACACAACAGCTGACAGATACACTAAACTACAAATATATATACACAACAGCTGACAGATACACTAAACTACAAATATATATACACAACAGCTGACAGATACACTAAACTACAAATATATATACACAACAGCTGACAGATACACTAAACTACAAATATATATACACAACAGCTGACAGATACACTAAACTACAAATATATATACACAACAGCTGACAGATACACTAAATGATATGAAGATTACAAAGCCGATTGAGTTTCTTGAATTCTCCAGCAATATACTCGATATACTCCTGAAGAATTGAAGAAGCCGAGAACTGTTATTATACTGCTACTTGTTCTTAATTTTGCACCTCCTTTTCTTACTTCTTTCTGCAGAAAAAAAAACTCTCAAGTAAATAAATGTTTTAGAACGCTTTATCTTTAAACCCCTCCCCCAAGAGCAGATTTATTTTGGGAGTGGGGATAGATACATGCAAGAATAAACCCTGGCTGATATTCTGTTATGTTGTTGTGTTTTTCTATTTTGGTCAATACTTTGCAATGGAGAGACATTTGCATTAACTGTACACAACCTGTCGATATCTTCCTTTTGAAGGAATACATGTTCCAACTCTTTCCAATAGTGTTCTCCTAACTTCTACTAAGGCTTGTCATCAACATAAGGTCAAAATTTGGTGCCCTTCATCTTCAGTTTTTGTATCTTCCCCTACAGTTGATGACGTCTCTGTAGGAGTGAAAAATTCTCGAATGGGAAGTAAGCAACAAACAAACAATCCGGCCCTTTTCGTGTTTGCCTATTTATTTGCATCTTTATGAAGCGTCAAGGATGGTGAAATGACCTAAAATTCCACATTGAAAAAGAAAAACGAAAATTGCAGTATTTTAATTTTGTTTTTGATATGCAATAATACGATTAAGATCTGAACCCCAACGTTTGATTGATAAAAGGTTTGCTGTGGTTTGTTAAACGAAAACAAGAAGTTCGCAAACATAGCAGAAAAAAATATAACACGTGTTTTTCTAATAAACAATTGAACCAAATTGATGTTAGACATTACAGATACTAGACAGTAAAGACCTGCACGGCATTCCGTTGTGCACGGTAGTCTGATAGAAACTGCTTCGCTGTATCATCATCCACTAGTTCAATACTGAAAGTTCCTTGAATTCGGTTTGGTCAGAGCCATTTAATAAAATTCCATCTTCGTATCAAATCTGGAGAATTTCCCGTTCACACCTTGATTCTGTTTTGTCTGATGCAAAAGAGAATGGCTTCATCAGCAGAACATCGGACTGGGACAGTTAGCGGTCAGCAGAACATCGGACTGGGACAGTTAGCGGTCAGTAGAACATCGAACTGGGACAGTTAGCGGTCAGTAGAACATCGGACTGGGACAGTTAGTGGTCAGCAGAACACCGGGCTGGGACAGTAAGTGGTCAGCAGAACACCGGGCTGGGACAGTTAGCGGTCAGTAGAACATCGGGCTGGGACAGTTAGCGGTCAGTGAAACATCGAACTGGGAAAGTTAGCGGTCAGTAGAACATCGGACTGGGACAGTTAGCGGTCAGCAGAAGACTGGACTGGGACAGTTAGCGGTCAGCAGAAGACTGGACTGGGAAAGTTAGCGGTCAGTAGAACACCGGACTGGGACAGTAAGCGGTCACTAGAACTGAAGGACAATCTGAACAGTGCTCACTGTCGAGCAGAGATGAATACGTTTTTCCTCCTTCTGCTCATCTTGAATAACACAATAACGTAGTACATCTCCCCGTCAGAAATAGATTGCGCATTAATTTTGCCTTCATTGTAAGCATAAACTGCCCATTCAGTGGTGGCTCGCTTTATGTTCTTTGACCATTGTCGCCATTTCACTCATGGCTTCATATATTCCCTCGCCTGATGTTGCGCATGCGGCTTGAATGAACCATTTTCGGGAAGATAGCTTATGTAAACACATTAAATCAGCGACTTCTGATGGTTTCAATGCATCTAATGAAAAATAGATAGATAAATGGATAACAAAATTAATCTAATCATGAAAAAACAAAAGTCATTTTTCTTAATAATTAAATAACTATAGTTATAATTTGATTGTCGTACTTTTTGTTATTTCTCTGAAAGAAATTGATATGATATACATGTATAAGAGTGATGTACATAAAAATATGATATACGTGTATAAGAGTGGTTTACATACTAGGCAGGTCCTGTTTGTTGGCGATAACCACGACTGGTACCCCCCTAAGTTCATCACTGTCAAGAATTTTAAACAGCTCTTCACGAGATTCGGAGATCCTTTCTCTGTCGCTGCTATCCACGACGTATAACAATCCTGATAATTAAAAACATGATTTCTATTAACCTATAACATTAAGTGAAAATGGGAGAGTAGTCAATGACATTCTAATTTGACTAAATAAGTGATGACCTTAGAGGTAGATATTCTATCTATAGTGAAATCATTTATTGACCCTACTCTGTATTATGGCGAGATATTGTGACTTTGACATAATAAAAATAAATAAATGTGAACCTGCAGAGTCCTGGAAGTAGAACCTCCACAGCGACCGTATCTTATTTTGTCCTCCGATGTCCCACACAGTAAATGAAATCCCTTTCAATGGTTGTACAGTTTCTACGTTGAATCCAATGGTTGGGATAGTGGTAACTATTTCATTTAGTTTGACTTTATACAAAATTGTTGTCTTTCCTGTAAAAAAAAAAAAAAGTCTTTGTTATATTTAAAGCAACACTAGCTGTCATTTTGGTGTCGATAATTTTTGTTGTAAAATTGTGATTTACCATTTCAATGAAAGGCGAAGATAACGAACAGTGATCAATCTCATAACTCAATGACAGAAAAATAAGGTATATAAACTTTTGTTATTAATTTTTGTATTTAAAAAATATATTCTGATGCTCTGAATGAAGAAAAATTACATTGTCTTCTTGTACAATAATTGATTTCTATATAATGTTTTATTTTCAATAGAACCGAAATATTTAATTTGATAAAATCTTAATGATGGTTTAAAGTTACACAAATAGCTATCATAAAAGCACATTTTTACAACAAAATAAAATTTCAGATTTAAGCTAATGCTTTGATATTGGAATAATACAATCTACATCATGCAACATCATTATAAAGTTTGAAATATTACAAGAACGATGTGTATTTGCATACTTCCAGATGAACTATATCATCTAGTTCATTATTATTGATTTTGTCTACAACGTTTCCACTAAGTAAAAATTTTATACCATGAGTACAACATTTTCTTACTACGAAGTGGTCTGTTAAAATAAATCAGGACTCACCAGCTGCGTCTAATCCCAACATGAGAAGTCTAGCCGGTGTCCCAGCACTGAAAGACTCGAAAACAGAGTACAATTTAGAAAGCAGTAAACCCATTATTTGACGCTTATTGGTTGCTGAGTGATTCCTACCACGGTATTTAAAGTATTATTAAAAAGAAAAAGAAAATTGGCTCTTTATATATTGATACATGCCGAATGACAACTTACATTCCACAAGTTAAATGCCTATGCTGTTATAAACAGCACTTTATTTCCAGCGTGTCAACTTGTGACGAAATACACTGTACTCAATCGTACGCGAGGGTTTCCGAACGATCATCGCGTATCTTGTAGACACAACATGCACACAAAAGCTTTTAACTAACTTCTGCATGGAATTTTAACAGGACTGTATCACTACAGTTTAGAACCCATACAGGTTTGAGAATCGATGTTTTTCATTTATCAAAAAGAAAATGTCAAAGTTTGAATTGTTAAACATGTATTAATCAAAAACATATTTTCAAACAATGGAAGGCAAAGACGAATTATGAACTGCAACGCTATATGAAAATAATGCGTCCAACTACGGACTTCATGAAGTATATATGCCGGCGAAGCTTGTATTTCATACCCTCCTGTACTTCCAAAAAATGAAAGAGGGTGTTCCCTAATCGGAGCTTTGTGTTTGGTATTTAAACACCAGTGACGTAGAACTTTTAAACTATTATTACGTATTTGCCATTTAAATTCCTGAGGGATTCCTCAATACTAAGTGCAAGCCTAAATATTTTATGTGTCCGTACATAGTCTAAACATAATTTTTGAAATCGTGAAAATCAAGTTGTTTTGATTTTTCTGAGTATTAGACACGAGTTACGAGTGTATCAAATATTTAATATTCTATACTACTACAGTCTAAAAGCTCTTATACTCGTATGCATTATTTTCTACAACCGTCTGTATATAACTCTGACGACAAAACAAAATATGGGAAGTTTAATACGCATTAATAAAGTTCAACCATATCAATTTTCTACTGAAATACACATTGTCTCATCCATTCAAACTGTTTAACAGTTATTTACCTTTTTTTTAATTTAATTTTTTTTTTTTTTTTTTTTTTTTTTTTTTTTTTACATTTTTCTTTGAAAGCTTTAAAACCTAAGAATTCTCGTTAACAGCCTTGACTATTAAAACACAGGTATCACATGCTGTATTCGGCGTGTTGGTTTCTACTCCCATTCACAAACTAAACAGTGTCTAGGTTGGAATTTTATTTCAAACTCGGCACATTGTACGTGTGTTTCAATTAAGAAAAAAAATCTGGATGGAAAATGTAATATTAAAGAAAAAAGAAAAATAATATTGTGTCCGTGAGGGATTCGAACTAGGCCGTTAAAAAAGATGACTTCTTTATACATTGAATTCTACGACGTTATCCACTGAACCAAGCAGCAGTACTTAATTTTCAATGGAAAATTAACGTATATGTGAAGTTGAAATTGATATCAGTGAAATCGTTTCGATTTTTTGATATTTACAACAAAATGCCCTCGTGAAACAAAATTTCAAAGCGAATTTTTTTTTAGTAGAAAACTAGAGGAACATGTTCATGCTAAATTCATTTCGTTTCACTGAGGCAGTTTTTTTTTAATTCGGGGATACCCCTCTATTTTAACGCTAAAAATCATATAAATCGCTTGTTGCTTGATTTAAACTCAAATTATTTTGGCTAATTCTTGTTAATACACGTCTTTTAAACTTATTTTCAAAAATGTTTGAATCAATACATAAGTTCCAACTGATTTTATCATATATTTGAATAACTTTTTTTTATCGATATCTCACGCAATGCCTTTAGGGAAATTAACACGACACGTGCAACACCTTCCTTATTACTTTTAGAAATATCATTTTGAATCGATCATTGTAACATACAATCAAAACAACAAAAGTATATTAAGGTAATACTCTACATCGTCATAATGGCTGACTTCCTTTAAAAACATGGATGACAAAATCGATATCAGCAATATTTGACTTTTCCTTTTCCATTTAAATACCTAGCCGAGTAGCTCAGTAGGTTAGAATACCGACTGCAATAAAAGATAAAAAAAAAAAAAAAAAGAATACCGACTGCTGAACTGTAGGTCGTAGGTTCGAGTCCAGCAGGGGTTTTAAATTTTTTTCAGATTACCTTCTACTAAAACTGTATTTTTTGACAAAATAAAGTAAATTTGAAATTTTTTAAATTCAAAATATTTTTGTATATATCCTACACTTTTCATCTACATCAAATTTCTCTGGTGTAGCATACGTCCTTAAGGCACGTTTAAAGGCCCGATTTCAGAATCACAAGTGGAATTATATACGGTATATTACCACTGCTAAAGTTCTCTGATTGGTCACACAATAATATAAATTTATGAAAATTAGAGTGATGCACAATATTTCAATAGCGCTATTAGTATGAAAAGGTGAAGATTACGATCAAAATCATTAGTTCTGCAAACACGGACCCCTGGACACACCAGAGGTGGAATCAGATGCCTAGGAGGAGTAAGCATCCCCTGTCGATCGGTCACACCCGCCGTGAGCCCTATATCTTGATCGGCCAAACGGAGGAATTTGTTGTCAAATTTAGTGTGTGAAGAACGGCCTAACAATTGGTATGAAACACGTCAGACAGCATTTGATCCACTGAACAGTTTTACTGGCAATCTAGATTGCTATAACGACTACCTGCTAAATGCTGATTTTAAACGAGACTGTCGAAACCCCTGTAACATCAACTTGTTTGTCAGTAACCTGTCTCGATTTTAAAAACTGATCATACGCAGAACAAGCTGTTGCGTATTGAATCAGTTGAGATATATAAACACCATATACAGGTGATAATGGAATATTGCTACATAAATATGAGAAGTTGACAATGGAGAAGCTGAAATCATCTGATTTGTTATAAAGTTTAGTTTTTAGTTTGCCGTAAGTATTTATCTTCAATAAAATATCTAAGTACGAAGAATATGCGGTAGACTCATTGGAGTCTTTTCTTGAAATACGTCATATGCATAAGTCGCGCGGCTCAGCTTGACGTTAAATGGTATTGACATTTTGACAACGTTGCGATAATTGGTTTTCATTAATTTTCCACGTGATCACCTCTGCACTTCAAACATACTCTCATATATTTTCAAAAATAAATATGATTTCTATATTTACATTCCACTTTCTTTTCTGTCGGAATTCCCAGCCGTTGAAATAGGTGCACCATATTAATCAAGATTCATACGTGTAATGTTCACAAATGCAGCGCATTCATGAGGAAATGGCTATCATATCAATTTGTAAAGATATCAAAGTGAAAAACATGGGAAATGCAAACATTATAAAATGATATATCGTCTTACATTACATTGGAAATATCAATTCTGGTCATTTTTTTTCTCTTTAATTCATCTCGTATCGTCTGTGATTTATTTTTAAACATGGTTTATTTTCAAGAGTCGACACATTAACAAAGGCGGTTTGTTTGATGACTTTTAGGAAATATCAATAAACCTGTTTTGGATAACCATACACGTTTGTTTCGTATTTCTGAATGAAGACAACTGTTCCTTGAATGTCAAAATAAATTACCCAGACGTCTATTTATTCATCTGTTTTTATTTTATTTTTTATGAAAAACAATAATCAATAAAACAAGAATTTTAATATCAAGTGTCGTAATGACTCCACCAACACGTTAGTCGTGGAAACAGCTATTGTAAAGAACAAGTAATGAGATTGTGTAATCATGATCTACGCAATGTTGTTTGTCATTGATAACGACTGGTTCTCGCGAGAGCTTCTTGTGCTGTATCAGCAAGTGTTCACCGGCTACAGCGCAGTTTGGATACCTGCTGACTTGGAAGCGCCTCGGCCTCCATGTATGGATGTAGAAGATGCAGATAAAAGTCAATGAGCACTCCCTTGATGACTTATAACAGATACTTGTGGTGAACGGTTTCATTTAAGCCCCTTCTTATACACTTTAACCATAGTTGCTAATTCCTTCATGGCTTCGTATATGCCTTCACCTGTTGTTGCGCATGCGGATTGAATGAACCATTTTCGTGACGTCAGCCTGTGTAAGCACATTTGGTCTGCCACCTGCGAGGTACTTTGAGCATCTATTGGAAATAGAAAAATTGATACCATAATTATTCACAGCAAAGGGTATACAGGGACGAAAATGAAAGAAAAACCATACATATATATATAAATCGAAAGATTGAAAATTTCGAAGAAAAAAATACCAAGTAAAATTTTCTACTGAATCTATCAAAGAAATTACAAAACGGCTTGAATGATAATTCTGAATGTTTTCTGGGTACAATTGAAATATCAAATTCAACACTAGTCAGTAAATCATACGCACTTGGAAGGTCTTGTTTGTTAGCGATAACCACCACCGGAACTCCTCTCATTTCATCGTTTTGGAGGATTCCGAACAGTTCTTCACGTGACTCCGCTATCCTCTCTCTGTCGTTACTGTCTACTACATATACCAGACCTGAAGAAAGTAGACGGAGATAATATACCTTTCTTGTACGTTGATCTAATTACATGAATATGGAATTATTGCAAGTTTTCCCCTCATAATTATTACATAACTAAATCTTGTATTTCAGTTTTTGATCGTACCTTCAGTGTTTTGGTAGTAGTGTTTCCATAACGGTCTAATTCTGTCCTGACCCCCAACATCCCAGACCGTGAAGGACACGCCCTTTACCGGGGATACTGTCTCCACATTAAAACCTATGGTAGGTATGGTGGACACATTCTCGTTCAGTTTAATCTTATACAAAATGGTCGTTTTCCCTGTAAGCAAGAGTTCTTAACGATGAAAATTAATTCAGAAAGAACACAAGGCGCAAATTCAATTCTATCCCCCCCTCCCCGAGAGATATTGCATATCAATAACCATATGTATAAATATGTACATCAAAACAGATTAAACGATGTGAAATAAATGTTCGAATGAATGGTCAGCTGCACTAAAGAAAACACGGCAATGTATCATATATATATATAATACAAAGACGAATTCCGATTTTCATACATTTTTAAATTAGAAAAATTAAAATTACAATTAATCTTACCAGCAGCATCTAAACCAAGCATAATTATTCTCGCCGGTGACCGGGAGGAAAAAGACTCAAAAAGAGTGGTTAATTTGGAGAGAAATAGTCCCATGGTTTTCTTAATTTCTGCACTAAATTTCTTTAATTAGTCTCAAGCTTCAATGTTTTTTCTTTTAATTTCATATATCGGCACAGGTTTATATATACTAGGGAGACGACAAGCTAAAATTTCCACGTGCCATTTAAATGTTGGATCATTCAACGATTTATTTCCAGCATGGAAGGTATGACGAAACACCCGGTTGTAAAAATAAACACAGATCGAGGCATTCCGAATGAATCAATGAATAGGTGTACATGTACATACCAGGATGTAATACTTATCGTAAACTATCGGATGAACTCTGGTTTTACGAATACAACAATATAGAAGTTTTTAGTTATTATCATTATTATTTTCATTAATCAATAACTGGTCAGTTTCCCCCGCCCATACATGTACACATTGTTTTTTCTTTCTGTATTGTATAATATGAAAGAATCCCATACAATCCAAGTATACGAAATCCTGTTCAAAGAAATGAATTGCTATGATTAATTGTGAGTTCAAAAATTAGTGGAGTCATAACGCTTTTAAAAAAATGTAATGTAAATATAGTATTATTCAACAAATAAAACATTGTCGGTAACTGAAAAGAAATATGAGTGTATACTTAGATGAATAATATCTTTTGTTTGTATATTTGTTTTACATCCCTCTTACGAGACTTTTCACGCGGGACGTCATCAACTGTACATCCCTCTTACGAGACTTTTCACGCGGGACGTCATCAACTGTATCAATACATCTGACGTATGTTAAACCTACTGTACATTTATTTGATGATTTGAACAGATTTCATTTTAAATACATATACAACAGGTTGAAACACAAGTTCTATCAACGTACGAGATGTAATGATGAGATGTACAAGTCTGTAAAATGACGTATTCTAATTCCCTGATAGTTGCAACGTTTTAAAATATTTTTGGACCGACTAGAAGTTTATTTTCAATGTGTTTTGCTTTGCTGTCTTTAGAGATTGTAACGTGAGCGCTTCATTAAGTATACCGGTGTTAAGCGTCGCAGTTCATGCCCTCCTGTCTTTTCAACAAATGAGTTTCACTTTTTAAATATCAATTTGAATTTGCAGAAGACACTGCTGAATGCAACACGCAGTCAAAACAGCCGTAGTTTAGCATAACGCATTCAAAGCCCAGATTTCAGAATCACAGGATGGATTATATCATCATTGCTAACGTTATCTGAATGTCCACACTGTAACGTGTATATATTTGTATGTAAGAATCGGAGTGGTACACAATATTTTGATCTAGCTATTTGTATAAATACTTTATATATGCTTTTGTGTTTTGTTTTTTATATTTCGACAGGGGATGTGTACTCCTTCTAGGCACCTGATTCTGTTATCATCACTTTTTCATACATAAGCCGCGCGGCCCAGCCTGACGTTAACTGTTACAGATATTTTCATAGCGTTGCGATAATTGGTTTTATCTCATTTCCCACGTAATGACCTCTGCACTGTGAACACTTCTCACATCTTTATGCCCTCATATATTTTCAAAAATGAAATTTATCTTTATATTTACATTCTACTTGAATTTCCATTCGTTACAATAGACGTACTATATTTATCAAGATTCATACGCGAATGGTTCTCAACTGCAGCGCATTCATGGGGAATTGGCTTATTACAATTTGCAAGGATATCAAAGGGAAAAAATAGAAATGTCAATATTAAGAAATGATACCCAATCTTATGTTGTGTTAAAGTTCCCATTCTGGTAAAGTTCTTTTGAGATTTTATTTCATACCGGTGAAATTTGTGGTTTGTTTTAAGATATGGTTTATTTTCAACAGTCGATGAATAAACAAGGGCGGCTTGTTTTCATGACTTTAGGAAATATCAATGACCTTTTTTGAGTTATCATACACAATGAAATCTAAATTCTATATTCACATTCTACTTTCATTTCTGTCAGAATTCACAGCCGTTGAAATAAGCGTATTATATTCATCTACATTTATAGACGCTTTGTTCACAACTGCAGCGCATACATGAGGAAATGACCATTATTACAATTTGTAGAAGTACCAAAGGCAAAAACATTGGAAATGTAAATATCAAAAAATAATACCCAGTTATTACATTATGTTGGAGATATCCATTCTGGTAAAATTTTGGGATTTCATTTCATATCGGAGACATTTGTGGCTTTAATTAATTTAATTAATTATCCTCTTCGTCCCCGGTGGGACATAAGGCTTCAACAAGTTGTCTCCATCTACCTCTGTCCTTGGCAAGATACTATGCCTGTCCCCATGAGTAGCCCATTTCCTCAAGTTCTGATGTTACGGTTCTCCTCCAGGTGGTACGTGGTCTACCTCTTTTCCTCTTTCCAGGTGGTGTCCAGTGTAGAGCTACTTTGTGGCTTATTTTCAATTATTGTTATTGTCAAGAGTCGACATATGATTAAATTGATTGTTTATTATTTTACTTTGTTTTGGTATTGGGGGGTCATTAACTACGGCGGCTTGTTTTGATGATTTTTAGGATATATCAATAAACCTCTTTTGGGATATCCTACACTTGTTTAGTGTACTGAAGAGAAACAACTGTTCCGTGAATGGCAAAACAAATCATCATCTATCTATTTCTCATTTTTTATTCTTTATGAACAACAATAACCAATGATCACAAAAACAAGAACAATTTCAATAACAAGTGTTGTAAAACTCCACAAACACGATAGTCATGGAAACAGTTATTGTAAAGAACACGTAATGTGTGACCATGATCTAAACAATGTTGTTTCTCATTGATAATGACTGGTTCTCTCGATAGCTTGTTGTGTTGTATCAGCCAATATTCACACGGATACAGCTTGTGTTGTATCAGCCGATGTTCACACGGCTACACCGCAGTTTGGATATCTGCTGACTTGGAAGCGCCTCCATGTATGGATGTAAAAGATGCAGATAAAAGTCAATGAGCACTCCCTTGATGACTTATAACAGATACTTGTGGTGAACGGTTTCATTTAAGCCCCTTCTTATACTCTTTAACCATAGTTGCTAATTCCTTCATGGCTTCGTATATGCCTTCACCTGTTGTTGCGCATGCGGATTGAATGAACCATTTTCGTGACGTCAGCCTGTTTAAGCACATTTGGTCTGCCACCTGCGAGGTACTTTGAGCATCTATTGGAAAAAGATTTTTTTTTTTTTCACTATACTTATATACATTAAAAGTTATACATGGAAGAAAATTTGAAAAAAAAAAAACGACAACATATATATTGGGAAAAAATGAAACGTTCGAATAAAAATACCATGCAATTTGAAATTTGTTACTGAATTCATTAAAGAAATTCAAAACGGCTTAAATGGTAATTCTGAATGTTTTCTGGGTACCATTAAATTCTCCAAATCAACATTAGTCAGTAAAGCATACGTACTTGGAAGATCTTGTTTGTTAGCGATGACCACCACTGGAACTCCTCTCATTTCATCGTTTTGGAGGATTCCGAACAGTTCTTCACGTGACTCCGTAATCCTCTCTCTGTCGTTGCTGTCTACTACATATACCAGACCTGAAGAAAATAGACGGAGATAATACACCTTTCTAGTACGCTGAACTAATTACATGAATGCGGAATTATTGCAAGTTTCCCCCTCATAATCATTACATAACTACATCTAATATTCCAGTGTTTAATTTCAGTTTTTTAGTCGTACCTTCAGTGTTTTGGTAGTAGTGTTTCCATAACGGTCTAATTTTGTCTTGACCCCCGACGTCCCAGACCGTGAAGGATACGCCCTTTACCGGGGATACTGTCTCCACATTAAAACCTATGGTTGGTATGGTGCACACATTCTCGTTCAGTTTAATCTTGTATAAAATGGTCGTTTTCCCTGTAAGGAAAATTTCTTCACAATGAAAATTAATTCAGCAACAACAAAGGGTGCAAATTAAATTCTATTTTTTTTTTCTTTAGAAAGATAATGAAAATAAATAGATACAGGAAGAAATATGAATTAAAAACAGATTAAACAGTGCAAAATAAACGTGCGAATCAATAGTCAGCTGCACTAAAGAAAACACGGCAATATATCCAAAAATGATTATACACATGTTCATGTATATCAAATACAGATGAATTCCGATTTTCAAACTTTTTTAAATAAGAAAAATTAAAATTACAATTAATCTTACCAGCAGCATCTAAGCCAAGCATAACTATTCTTGCTGGTGATCCAAAGGAAAAAGACTCAAAAAGAGTGGTTAATTTGGAGAGAAATAATCCCATGGTTTTCTTAATTTCTGCACTGAATTTCTTTAATAAGTCTCAAGCTTCGATCTTTTTTCTTTTAATTTGATATATCGGTACAAGTTTATATATACTAGGGAGACGACAAGCTAAAATTTCCACGTGCCATTTAAATGTTGGATCATTCAACGATTTATTTCCAGCGTGGAAGGTATGACGAAACACCCGGTTGTATAAATAAACACAGATCGAGGCATTCCGAATGAATCAATGAATAGGTGTACATGTACATACGAGGATGTACTACTTGTCGTAAACTATCGGATGAACTCTGGTTTTACGAATACAACAAGATAGAAGTTTTTGGTTATTACCTTTATTATTATCTTAAATTAATAACTGGTCAGTTTGCCCCCGCCATACATGTACACGTTGTTTTTTCTGTATTGCATAATATGAAAGAATCCCATACAATACGAAATCCTGTTCGAAAGAAATGAATTACTATGATTAATTGTGAATTCAAAAATTAGTGCAGACATAACGCTTCTAGAAATATAATGTAAACTACGTTTTACGATATAGTATTATTCAACAAATAAAACGTCAGTAACTGAAAAGAAATATGAGTGTATACTTAGATGAAAAATATCTTTTGTTTGTATATTTGTTTTACATCCCTCTTACGAGACTTTTCACGCGGGACCTCATCAACTGTACGTCCCTTTTACGAGACTTTTCACGCAGGACGTCATAAGCTGTATTAATGCTGTATTAATGCATCTTAGATATTTTCGACCTACATTGATTTGAGGATTTGAACATACAGTATTTCATTTTAAATACATATACAACAGGTTGGAACACAAGTTCTATCAACTGACGAGATGTACTGACGAGATGTAAAAGTCTGTAAAAATGACGTGTTCTAATGCCCTGATAGTTGCAACGTTTTAAATATTTCTGGAATGACTAAAAGTTTATTTTCAATGTGTTTTGCTTTGCTGTCTTTAGAAATTGTAGCGTTAAGCGTCGCAGTGCATGCCCTCCTGTCTTTTCAACAAATGAGTTTCATTTTTTAAATATCATTTTGAATTTACAGAAGACACTGTTGAATGCAACATGTAGTCAAAACAGCCGTAGTATAGAATGATGCATTCAAAGTCTAGATTTCAGAATCGCAGGATGGATTCTATCATCATTGCTAACGTTGTCTGAACGGACATAACGGAACATATTTATTTACATTTGAATGTAAGAATCGAAGCGGTATAGACCCAATATTTTGATCTCGCTATTTGTATAAATACTTTATATATGCTTACTCCGATCTCACCTCTGGCATATCCAGTGGTCCATGTTTACCCAGCTCTTGGTTTTGTATTCTTTATAGGAGTTATCAGATTGATCATTGTTCCATATCTTCACTTTTTCATACATAAGCCGCGCGGACAACTCTGACGTTAACTGATAGAGACTTTTTCATAACGTTGTGATAATCAGTTTTCTTTAATTTTCCACGTGATCAACTCCACTCTGCAAACAGTTCTCACATCTCCATATTCTCATATATTTTCAAAAATGAAATTTTGTTTTTTATATTTACATTCTCTTGACTTCCTAACCGTTAGATAAGACGTACTTCATCAATAAAGATTCATACATGCACGTTCGGAACTACAGCGCATTAAAGAGGAAACGGCTTATTACAATTTGCAAGGGTATCAAAGGAAATGACTTTCGAAATGTAGACATTAAAAAATAACACTCAGTCTTATGTTGTGTTGGAAGTACCCATTCTGGTAAAATATTTCAGGATTTTAATTCATACCGGAGAAATTTACGGCTTATTTTCAAATATGGTGTGTTTTCAACAGTCGACAAACAAAGGCGGTTTGTTTTCATGATTTTAGGAAATATCAATAAACATCTTTTGCGTTATCATAGACAATGATATCTAATTTGTATATTTAAATTCTACTTTGATTTCTGTCGGAATTCACAACCGTGGAAATAAACTTACTATATTCATCAACATTTATACGCGCATTGCTCACAATAAACTGTAGCGCATTCATGAGGAAATGACTGTCATTACAATTTGTAAAAGCTACTGACAAACAAGTTGATGGTAGAGGGGTTTCAACAGTTTCGTTTAAAGTCAGCATTTGGCAAATTCTATGGTCGTTATAACGATCTAGTTCGCCAATACAACCTATATATCATTGGGTTAAATGCTGTCTAACGTGTTTCATACCGACTGTTAGACCGTTCTTGGCACACTGATTTTGACTACAGATAACTCCGTTTACCTGATCAAGATATAGGGCTCACGGCGGGTGTGACCGGTCTACAGGGGATGCTTACTCCTTCTAGGCACCTGATCCTACCTCTGGTATGTCGATGGGTCCGTGTTTGCCCAACTCTCTACTTTGTATTGCTTATAGGAGTTATGAGATTGATCACTGTTCGTTATCTTCACCTTCCATCCAGTTGTTACATTTTGTTGGAAACATCCATTCTGGTAAAATTCTTTTGGGATTTTATTTCATATTGGAGAAATTTGTGACTTATTTCGAAATATGGTTTACTTTCAAGAGCCGGACACATTATGATTGATTGATTATGGTTTTAAGAATATTTCAGTCATTTTCCGGAGGTTCATTAATAAAGGCGGCTCGTTTTCATGATTTTCTTTTTAGGATATATCAATAAACCTCTTTTGGGTAACCATACACTTTTGTTTCGTATTCTGAATGAAAACAACTGTTCCGTGAATGGCAAAACAAATCACCGTCTATCTTTTCTTCACTTTTTATTCTTTATGAAAAACAATAACCAATGATCACAAAAACAAGAACAATTTCAATAATAAGTGTTGGAATGACTCCACAAACACGTTAGTCATGGAAACAGCTATTGTAAAGAACAAGTAATGAGATTGTGTAATCATGATCTAAACAATGTTGTTTCTCATTGATAATGACTGGTTCCCACGATAGCTTGTTGTGTTGTATCGTCCAATATTCACACGGATACAGCTTATGTTGTATCAGCCGATGTTCACCCGGCTACACCGCAGTTTGGATATCTGCTGACTTGGAAGCGCCTCCATGTATGGATGTAGAGGATACAGATATAAGTTAATGAACACTCCCTTGATGACTTATAACAGATACTCCTGGTGAACGGTTTCATTTAAGCCCCTTCTTATACACTTTAACCATAGTTGCTAATTCATTCATGGCTTCATATATGCCTTCTCCTGTTGTTGCGCAAGCGGATTGAATGAACCATTTTCGTGACGTCAGCTTGTTTAAGCACATGAGGTCTGCCACCTGCGAGGTACTTTGAGCATCTATTGGAAATAGAAAAATTGTTACTATACTTATTTACATTAAAGGATATATATGGATGGAAACTGAAAAAAAAAATAACCGACAACATATATATTGAAAAGATGATATGTTCGAAAAAAGATACCATGCAATGCACGAAGTTTGATACTGAATTCATTAAAGAAATTCAAAAATGCTTAAATGGCAATTCTGAATGTTTTCTGGGTACAATTAAATTCTCCAAATCAACGTTAGTCAGTAAAGCATACGTACTTGGAAGATCTTGTTTGTTAGCGATGACCACCACCGGAACTCCTCTCATTTCATCGTTTTGGAGGATTCCGAACAGTTCTTCACGTGACTCCGCTATCCTCTCTCTGTCGTTACTGTCTACTACATATACCAGACCTGAAGAAAATAGACGGAGATAATATACCTTTCTTGTACGTTAATCTAATTACATGAATGCAGAATTATTGCAAGGTTTCCCCCTCATAATTATTACATAACTAAATCTAGTATTCCAGTTTGGATTTCAGGTTTTTTTAGTCGTACCTTCAGTGTTTTGGTAGTAGTGTTTCCATAACGGTCTAATTCTGTCCTGACCCCCGACGTCCCAGACCGTGAAGGACACGCCCTTTACCGGGGATACTGTCTCCACATTAAAACCTATGGTAGGTATGGTGCACACATTCTCGTTCAGTTTAATCTTGTACAAAATAGTCGTTTTCCCTGTAAGCAAGAGTTCTTAACGATGAAAATTAATTCATAAAGAACACAGTGTGTAAATTCAATTCTATTCTTTTTCCCCAGAAAGATAATGCAAATAAAAACCATATGTATAAATATACATCAAAACAGATTAAATGTATAAATATACATCAAAACAGATTAAATGTATAAATATACATCAAAACAGATTAAATGATGTAAAATTCCGATTTTCATACATTTTAAAATAAGAAAAATTAAAATTACAACGAATCTTACCAGCAGCATCTAAACCAAGCATAACTATTCTTGCTGGTGATCCGGAGGAAAAAGACTCAAAAAGAGTGGTTAATCTGGATAGAAATAATCCCATGGTTTTCTTAATTTCTGCACTAAATTTCTTTAATAAGTCTCAAGCTTCGGTCTTTTTTCTTTTAATTTCATATATCGGCACAAGTTTATATATACTAGGGAGACGACAAGCTAAAATTTCCACGTGCCATTTAAATGTTGGATCAATCAACGATTTATTTCCAGCGTGGAAGGTATGACGAAACACCCAGTTGTATAAATAAACACAGATCGAGGCATTCCGAATGAATCAATGAATTAGTGTACATGTATACCAGAAGTACGACTTTGTACGTAAACTATCGGATGAACTCTGGTTTTATCGATATGAAATTTTCATAGTATCTTATTGTTGTTATTAATAGCTGGTCAGTCCCCCTAATTCTCAATCATACAAATATAATATGAATTTAAATAACCCATAAAATCCAAGTACATGTACACTAAATCCTTTAATTAACGGTACATAATAGAATAGAATAGAAAAGATTTTTTTTTTGTCAACTGGGGGCATAACATAGATACAACCAATGAGCTTGATTGGTACAAAAATTAAATAGATACATGTAAATTTAAAAAACATGATAATAGTGCTGTCATTACTCTATATATAATATAAACTAACTTTTGCTATAAAGAATTTTTTTTATAACTGCAAATAAAATTGTCCGGAGAAAACCCCCACCATATCTATCCCCAAAATACCCAGCTCAGTATACAGAGTAAATGTACATGTAGTACTTAGATGTGGTACAGGATAGAACTAGTATTACATCAGTCTAAAAATATGACGGTCTCGAGAAAAAAAAATGTCCGGACTTGTGCTTTTTTTGCTATCTCCAAAACATTTTTATTCCTCAGCATGCAATATTCAATTTCATTTCACAAATCTGTACTAAGAGCATTTTAGTCTCTCTCTCTCTCTCTCTCTCTCTCTCTCTCTCTGTCTGTGTGTGTGTGTGTGTCTGTGCGACCAGGCGGTATTACACCTCATTTTCTCATATTTTTCATACCTACATGTATAGTCAAAATGATTGGTCAAAGAGAAGAAACAAACATTTTGTTTATTTATTCCTTTCATAATGCGTGTATATTTATAAATGTACACATACTTTATGGATTAATGAGACCTTGACGATTTTAATCAACGAAAATGATTACTTTCTGTTGCATTTTAAATATGAATGGCTTCAACAATTTATAATTATCGCTTTATTTGTTGCAACGTACAACATTGTTTATTGACCAAAGGAGCCCTATGGCTCATAGGTACAGTGTACAATACATGCAAATGGCGGAGGATTCAGAATTATTACAATATGTAAACATATATTATCAGAAAAATAAGCTTAGAAATAAATAAATCTAAGCAACGAAAAATGAAACATTAATGAGGGTTAAGTGAGTTAACAAACAGTGCTCCTCTTTGTTTTGTAGCTTTCACTAAATACTGACAAAGCTTATCAATAGTTTTATAGCTTTCACTAAATACTGACAAAGCTTATCAATAGTTTTATAGCTTTCACTAAATACTGACAAAGCTTATCAATAGTTTTATAGCTTTCACTAAATACTGACAAAGCTTATCAATAGTTTTATAGCTTTCACTAAATACTGACAAAGCTTATCAATAGTTTTATAGCTTTCACTAAATACTGACAAAGCTTATCAATAGTTTTATAGCTTTCACTAAATACTGACAAAGCTTATCAATAGTTTTAAAGTTATATACACTAAAATGTTCTATACGAGTTTGAAAAAGGAAGTTTTTTTTTATATATATAGTAATAAGGTTTGATATATTTTTCACGTAAATCTAAAATGTTGGGCATATCAAGACGAAATGAAATTCCTCTATTTCCTGCAAGTTACAAAATGAGCATTTGCGTTCAATTCTAGGTAAATTTTTGTACCTTCCATTTTCAACATTCAAAGAATGTGCAGAAATTCGATGACTTTTCCTTGTGTGATAATCGCTTTACAAGATATCTCTGTAAACCAAATGTATCAATTATTTGTTTATATAAAATACACTTCGATGAAATTTCAAAAGCACTAAAACAACTTTGAATAAATGCATTCTTTCTGTTCCACAAGAAAAGAAAAATTATTAACATTACCAACATTTTGTTGTTCCCAAAAATTTCCAAGACCCCAGCAATAAAGTTCTTTTCGAACTGAATTCAACCAGTTTGTGCAGTTTTCCTTTTGAGTATTGTATTCACATAACAATTGTTCATAACATGTTTTTAATATACAATTATTTGTATTACATATGTACCCAAGTTATACCAATATTTCGAAATTCGAAGTTTTTTTTGGACGTACATTGGTCATCTGCCAAATTCAAAATAAATTAAATTATTTGTAGATTTTCGAAGCAACATAATTTTCTTCAATGTACTTGATCAATATGTGGGGCTTTATGAAATCCCCATGGTTCACATCCGTAACGAAGATCAGAACTTACATATGTATCAAATAAAGAAAGCGTAGTCTCAACATTTAAATTATTCTCTTTCACCCTTCTCCACAAAGAGAATGCACTTTTTTAAGCTTTGGTTTTTAATACACAAAACAGAAGTAAATTAATCAATGCAAGTAATAGTTTGTTTTGTTCTTTTCTCTCTTTTTCTAAATGTACCTTAACCCACGATTTAATTGTACATCTCTATTATGTTCATTTTGCTTACTTCTCTACACTGTAATTCAGTTTATATATTCAACAGTAAACAACTACTTTAAAAACGTCACAACATACTCATAAACATACCCTCGTTCCATCAAAGAGTGGAATATCTTGCCCAACTCAACTGTGCTGGCGCGGAGTCTTGACGCCTTCAAGGCTCGGTTACAAGACCATTGGGCCAATAACTGTTTTTAATTGTAAATAATTGAAATTTTTTAAATCACTTTTTTTTTTTTTTTGGTGCACACCCAAACGTGGCAGAATAATCAACCAGATGACGGAGGCCACTAACTGGTAGAAGTAAAACATCTTCGAATTGGTGCATATGTCTATCTATCGATATAGGATATTGATACGTAGAAAGATTAAATAAGTAGGTAGATTCGCCAAAAGTTGACATTGCAGCACTTCAATAATGGTCCTAGAGAATTTTAAATTACCCCACCCTTTTTTGCAATTATCTCCCCTTTAAGGGTATGACCCTTCCTTTGAAAAAAGCGTGAAATCCCTTCATCCAAGGATGCTTTTTGCCAGGTTTGGTTGAAATTGACTCAGTGGTTCTGGATAAGAAGTCGAAAATGTAAAAAGTTTACAGACGACTGACAGCAGTTGATCACAAAATCTCACTTGAGCTTTCAGCCAAGTTGAGCTAAATCCGAAATCAACCTTGGGTGTCCCAACAACAAATGCCCCACAGCACATTCTGCAAATCTTTGTGGCACTCGTAACTAAATCATCCTTGAAATGGTGTAAACTATCATGCAAGCAATTAATAAATCTATCCGTTTTGTCTGATGCTATAACTGTTCTTAAGTGTGACTTAGTAACAATACAACATCTTAAAATTCTTGCTTTTTTATTATTTTTATAACACAATGACGCAAGCCTACTTCATACAATTCTTTGATATCACCATATTTGCAACAATTCATAACAGCTCTCACTGTTGGCAACAAGGGCGGATAATAACAATGGAAAGGGACGCAATTCAAGAAAAAACAGTAAAGGGCGATAACAAAGGATATTCAGAGAAAAAAAACCCAGTACACACACTGATGACAAATACCCAATACTTGAATAGCAGAAAAGCTTTGACAAATCAGGATGTTTACTATCTATTAAGGGTATGAATGGGACAATGTTTACAGTGTAAAGTAGAGCATGAAAACAACATCCCAGTTAGTACCTGACCACATGTAGACTCATTCAAGGATAACCATGATTGCTCATAAACATTGACCTGTTGAATTGCATGGCTGACAAAATACATCATCGTTTGTGGACAGGTCATTTGCTGCAGACAGAGTGTGGGAATGTTCAATGTACTAGCCATTTTCGTGCACCTGTATTAAGAAAATACACAAGGAAAAGTGTGTGTTGACGAAATTAAAAACTTGTCTCACTGTGACATGTTTTGTAAGTCTTCCTATTTTAAACATTCAAAGAACAAGTGTTCCTAGAATGATTCTACACAATGAGGAGCTTGAAATGTATTGCAATTTTGATTCACCTAATAAAATACTTCAACCTCAGTAAAATTTGCCCAACCGCTGTCCATAGCTATATTCTAAACTACGTACGAGTGCTTAATCTTTCAATGTCGTCATCCAAATGTAAACCTATCAACATTTCCATATATAAAAACATCACAATAATAACGACAAGCCATATGAATTAAATACTGTTTTCACAGATCTACTTCCCAAATTCTCAACTGAAAAGTACTAAAGGTAATAATTGTGACAAGCATGGAATTTTAAAATTTTAAGAAATTTAAGCTCAATTTATGTACTACATGTACAATGCTATCAATATCTGTATACAAGAGCCATTTTACATCTAAAACGTGTCCTAACATGCAAAATCAATAATTTTAGTACAAGAAAGTATGAAAAATGGTTTGGAATGTTTGACTAAAAAATAAATAGATCACACAGATCAATATGCAGATATAAGTCCCCTCAGAACATGCTCAGTTACACACATTTCAAAAGACTGACAGAAGAATCAGTCCCTCTTTATTATCTACTCTTTAAAAATCCAGATCCGCACCATTTTATTGCTTGGGATCAGCAGTTCAAACTTTCAAGAGTTCAAAATGTCAGCAGTACACATTTTGAAATTTACAATACCAGAAAGTGTCAAGATAATAATGTTTCCAAAAATACACATGCTCCGGGTAATATTTCTTTCACCTTATGTTCAGTCTGTCATAGTACTTTATATTATACATCCAAATACACAATGGGGCCTTATACACCTGGATGCCAATAATCCAGAAAATCCAACCTCTGGATGATACATTAAACTGCATTTCAAAGAAACAAGAACACGACTAAATACATATTATTTCAATTGTTGAGATTGGAAAACAAGTGCACACACACTTGTATCAAATCCTCTCTCATTACAAGTTAACAAATGGCAATCATATTTTGACAAGGAAAGAGAACTGAAGGTTCAACCGGAATAATCATTACATTATTTATCTCGGGAACTAATTATTTGTATGATACTCATTTTTTTAATAGACGCAATTCATTTATCCAGACTCTTCATTGACCTGCAAGATTTGACTGAAACCATAGCACATGTATTACTGAAGCTTAAATGCCGAGTAATTAATATTATTGCTATATGATATGGCAATTGGATCTGATCAAAATCCTTTTCATCTTTGCTAATTTACTTCCTATATATAATTTAATGAAATATTCTGATTTGAATTAAGTGTTTCAGTTAATCCATGATATGAGATATTAGAAACAATCCCAAAGACACATCCTCATGACTTATTCAGCTGCTAACCGGCGGCACTTCACTAATCCTCATGACTTATTCAGCTGCTAACCGGCGGCACTTCACTAATTCTCACTGGTAAATAAAAACACGGATAAAAGAAAAAAAAACTGAAATCATCTGTACAAATAAACGTGCACTGGATTAGCACTTACATCATAACTATAAATAGCATATATAAAAACACGCCCACTTCTCTACCACCAGTAACTTGTAACTCGGCACTAAGACCATCTTATCACTGCACATTCATCCTGTAGAATCTGACATATAAACTCCATCACTGCCATTCATGAGTTATCCCACAGTGTTGAAATGTAAATCAGACTGAAGGACAGCTGAACACATATACATCAAAGTAAAAAGACAAAGAATGAAAAACTGGTCACATGATCATGAAATATAAAAACAAGTGATTCCAATGTAATCTGGCCCTGAGCAACATTTCACTGCCCTTAGATGTTTGTGTGGATGAATGTAATTAGCTGCTTGATGACTTTGAAAGTTGGCAAAAACGGTTATTGCCCCAATCTCTGACTGGTTCCTTGCTGGCAGCTGGCAACACAAGAATGTGTTTCTCTACGGCAGACTCCTGATACTGGAGTTTGTAATTTGGTACGAGACACAAGTAAATGTATCCAGTAAGCAAAGGTTGTCACATTTTGATTTTCATCATGTCTTTTAATCTTCTTTTTGCAAGGTCATACCTGGAAAATAATCAATAGGTAGAAAATTGACCAATCAACAGAGATAGTTAAATTATGGTAAATTTGACCTATGATAAAATGATTGACCTTTATCGGTCACTTTGTTCTGACCATTAAGTATAAAGTTTATGCCTTGTGAAGTTAACAAGTGACCCATGGGCCACATTTCTCACCTGAACAGCAGTTCCGAGCAATACACAAACTTGAGCAAAACTATCATTAGTCCAGAAAAAAACTTTTCAAAGGCAACAACTAAATACTTAAGAGGGAAAATTGGTGCTCACACACCTTCAGACAGACTTATGACTGCGCAAACTGAAAACTATTTATGATGCACAGGACCTTATTAAATAAATCCAAGTCTTTGTCAAAGATTTGCTCTTGTGATTGAAAATTGAGAAAACTTCCTCATGATCACCAGCTTGGTTGATGCCAATTTCGGATGTGTGTAAAATTCTCATTAATTAGTATTTCCCAGTAATTAAAAAGTGGCAACAGTTGATGTTACCTTGCTCGTACTGTCCTGACTTCTCGATCTTCATCATCCTTAAATTTCCTTAATATTCCTAGTAAGACCGGCTCAGGTATTGCTATCAACTGTTCCACCTACAAAAAGCATAGAATAAAGGAAAACAGCTTAAATAATCACAGACAATATTATCTTAAGGACTGTTCCAGTAAAACATAAATGGGACAGGGGGAAGGCACTTGGAAATTAGGATGACCACCCATAGAAGTGATTTTGGTACACTCCTATCCACCCATAGAGGCAAATAATGAAGCTTTATAGGCACCTATAGAAGCAACTTGATTTATTTGAAAAGTAGAATTTAAAATATTCTCAAATCAGAATTTTGTTCCCATCCTACAGCACAAAATACTATTTCATCTTGATATCAACTTTATTTCAGTATTCGATACATGCAATTCCCTTTCAAGCATAATTTACAGAACGCCAAGATTGCCTTTGTCAATTGCGTGTTCTTCTGATTATTTCCTCACAGATTACCCTGGTATATAGCTTGGTAAAATAACAACCCATAGAAGCAATTTTTGTGCAAAAGCCACCCACCATAGAATCAATATCCCACCAGTGTGAACCACTTATAGAGTTTTAAAAAACTGCCTTCCCCTGGTACCCCCCAAATATTTTAATGGAACAGCCCTAATCAAATCATAGTATAAAACAGTCCTTTAATTGACTATGGCATACTGGACTGCAAGCACAATGAATATAATGTTTGATTTCGATCTTCTGTATAAAAAGAAAGTACAACATCTGTATTGTGACATTTAAGGCAGAATAACACATTGTCATAATGGCTGACTTCCTGTTGAAACCTGAATGAAAATATACATATCAGCAATACTTGTACAGTCCTTTACAATCTAATTGCCTAGCTGTGTAACTCAGTAGCTTAACACGTCGACTGCTGATCTGTGGTTCGAGTGTTTGAGACTAGCAGGGTTTTTAAAAAAAAATTCAGATTATTTTCTACTAAAACTGCTTTCTTTTAACTAAAAAAGAAATTTGAAAGTCTTAAATTCCAAAATATTATTGTACATATCCTCCACTTTCCATCCACATCAGATTTCCCTGGGGCGTTATTCCTCCTTAAGAGTTCCCCCTCTTTACACTGATTAGTCCACTTGCCTCATCAGGTAGACTCTGTTCAGCCTTGACCGGGGCCTCCACCTGCTCAATCACGTCTTCCTCCTCCTCAACCACTGCCTGGGTAACTAGGGAGTTCTTCCTGGTGTATAGTACTCGGTCCTTCAGATAAATCTTGACCCCTGAGGTCTCATCTGGCCCCCTGGCTATCCTCTCCAACAAAGGGTGGTCAGAGTCCTTTAACAGTATTTCACCTGAAGAAAAGTGTGAGATATTAGTATAATTTTTCAGGATGTTACAGCAGGTATAAAGGTAAGTAAAAGAATATTTTTATTCCTTTGTTTGTGAAGAATATTTGCCATCTTTATATTATTCACTTTCATAAGTGCATTAGATACATGTTGTAAAACTTTGCAACACATTTTTTTCTTTAACAACTTTAGCAGTAAGTCTGTCAGGTAAAATTTGTTAGACAACGTACTTTAACATGGAGGACAAGATAATGCATAATGCTGACACTGAGCCAACATCGTGTTGCCTTCAAGGATATACATTGTACAAAGAAATTTAAATGACTTCTCAATGCATGAAATATATTACAAAGAGTCAAAGGTTGTTTTGCCTTCTGAAAAACATCCTTTACACTGCTTGTACAACACAGCTTCCCACCAGACACATCATGTTTTGTGTTTTAATCCATAAATCTTTTCACTCTGAATTATCTAGTCCATCAGTGACACGGAATTCTTTTTGTTTTAATTTTTATCTGAGATAGTATAACTAGGCATGAAGTCCTTTTGAAAGCATGCTTCATTCATGAAATTGCCTAATATGTAAGCACTTCTCCTTGACTGTGAATCTACATTGTCTTTATACATACCTTCTGTTTCTGACACTAGATACAATGAGTATTCTTCAGGTTGGTTCTCTATCTGTAAATATTGATCAAACCAATGTTTTCCAGATAATTTTGGCAAATACTTTAACATTTTTTTGTTCTTTTTCTTTACCTACAAATCTAAGTACAGGTATATTTACTTATACAGTAAAACATGCTTATAATGAATTCATTGTTATTGTGAAGTGATATTTATTCCCCTATGTGAAGAAAATAATGAAATTTTTATTGAATATAAAAAAGTCTGGTTATATTGAATTATTTAATGCCAGCCCTGGAATTTCGCTATAACCGTGTTTTACTGTAAATGTTCAGTACATAGAGCCTGGAATTTCGCTATAACTGTGATCTACTGTAAATGCTCAGTACATAGAGCCTGGAATTTTGCTATAACCGTATTTTACTGTAAATGCTGAGTACATAGAAGCTCCACTGACCTTGAACTTCTCCAGCAGTGTTCTAATGACCCCATACGTAGTACAGTTACTATCCACCGTAACACTGGTACAGCTGCCTAATACAGGGGTAAAAATTCTCGTCTGAAATACAAACAGTCATACAAGTCTGAAATACAAACAGCGATACAAGTTCTAAACAACACAGCACTTATCTTTTGATTTGACAGAACCAGCATATGCAGTTCATGGAGAAAACATTCAAGATCAAATTTGAACTAAAATTCATCATGATGACAAGTGTATGACTAATCATGGCATATTAACTCTTGGCTTAGGAAGATTACAATCAATTTTATCATGTCGGGAAGAGTTCTGAAATGTGCAGAGTACAGGTAAAATTGACACACTAGAATCTTAAAAGAATTAATTATGCTAGACTCAAATCTTTAGGGCAATACAAACTTACATCAAAGTTATAAATGTGGCCATTTATTGAGGCCCTCTTCCATTTATTGGGTCGGGAATCCCCTCGGTAAGCAACAGTGTTAAACTTTTTTATGTTCTTCCGGCGCATCACGACGCCATCTGGTGGAGAAAATATTACACTGTCATCTAAACCTCTGCTAACTCGGGGAGAGGCTGGCTCTGGGGACCTCGACCTCTGGAATAAAAAAGATCCACATATAAATCTAACCTTGTCAGCTGGAATAAAAAGATTATATATCCACAAATAACTCTGCAGAGAGGCTAGCTCCACACACTGCACTCGCTGAAATAGAGAGAATTTACATCCAGGGTTAGGGTTAGGCTTATAATTCTACTCATTGGAAGAGGCTGGCTATGGGGGGCCTTGACTGCTGAAAAATTGTGAAGAGATATATAATTTTACTAACTCTGAGAGAACAATTCTGGGGGCTAGAAAACTGACAGTTAGGAAGATCCCACACAGAACTTAATTCATATATAATGTACTGGTGTTAACTAATTAACATTTGTATTGACAGAGAAATTAATCAACATTTGTATTGACAGAGAAATTAGCATTTGTATTGACAGAGAAATTAATTAACATTTGTATTGACAGAGAAATTAATTAACATTAGTATTGACAGAGAAATTAATTAACATTTGTATTGACAGAGAAATTACCATTTGTATTGACAGAGAAATTAATTAACAGTTGTATTGACAGAGAAATTAACATTTGTATTGACAGAGAAATTAATTAATATTTGTATTAACAGAAAAATTGATTAACATTTGTATTGACAGAGAAATTAATTAATATTTGTATTAACAGAAAAATTGATTAACATTTGTATTGACAGAGAAATTAACATTAGTATTGACAGAGAAATTAATTAACATTTGTATTAACAGAAAAATTGATTACCATTTGTATTGACAGAGAAATTAATTAACATTTGTATTGACAGAGAAATTAATTAACATTTGTATTGACAGAGAAATTAACATTTGTATTGACAGAGAAATTAATTAACATTTGTATTGACAGAGAAATTAGCATTTGTATTGACTGAGAAATTACCATTTGTATTGACAGAGAAATTAATTAACATTTGTATTGACAGAGAAATTAACATTTGTATTAACTGAGAAATTACCATTTGTATTGACAGAGAAATTAATTAACATTTGTATTGACAGAGAAATTAACATTTGTATTGACAGAGAAATTAATTAATATTTGTATTAACAGAAAAATTGATTACCATTTGTATTGACAGAGAAATTGATTAACATTTGTATTGACAGAGAAATTAACATTTGTATTGACAGAGAAATTAACATTAGTATTGACAGAGAAATTAATTAACATTTGTATTGACAGAAAAATTGATTACCATTTGTATTGACAGAGAAATTAATTAACATTTGTATTGACAGAGAAATTAACATTTGTACTGACAGAGAAATTAACATTTGTATTGACAGAGAAATTAATTAACATTTGTATTGACAGAGAAATTAACATTTGTATTGACAGAGAAATTAACATTTGTATTGACAGGGAAATTGACATTTGTATTGACAGAGAAATTAATTAACATTTGTATTAACAGAAAAATTGTTTACCATTTGTATTGACAGAGAAATTAATTAACATTTGTATTGACAGAGAAATTAATTAACATTTGTATTGACAGAGAAATTAACATTTGTATTGACTGAGAAATTAACATTTGTATTGACAGGGAAATTGACATTTGTATTGACAAAGAGCAGTGATTATGTTCTTTTCCCAAATCTGCATAAAACTTCAATGTTCAACTACAGAATCAACTACCTCTAACTGTCGTAGTGGGAAGGTGCATTTCTTCAAGGTCAACTAGCTTTGTATAAAACATAAAAGTATTATGTTGAAAAAATGATGACAGAAAGACAAACGCGATTCCTGTGGGATGTTTTCACCTCTTCAATACAGCGTCCCTTAATACATGTACGAAGAATCTAAAATAACGTACGTACTCCGTAATCATTTTATGCTAGTTTAACTCTGGGTCACTTCCCTGTTGGTTTACACCTTACATACACTTCAAACATTCTGTATTCTATTATACACCGACATCTTTCATAATTTTCTAAACATATGTTGAACAAACAAATTATATCCTCATAACTACATTCAAAAGGCAAAACCTTCACCTATGCTGAATAATCAATCTGAAGAGATTTTCAAATAAATCTGAAGTTCACTGCAATATAAGGCTGGGTGTAATTTAAAAGGTTTATTATCAGACAAGGTGAGAGATAAGGGAATCAGGACTTCCTACTTGAGGCAATATATTCTGCTCCCAAAACACCTTGATTTTGAGCCAACATTTCTTACAGACTGACAAATCAATACCCTGTTTCTCTACAAACACATAAAAGACCAAGATCAGAGTCCCACTAATCTATCGTCTGTAATCATCCTTCATTAAAGACCATGGCCAGCACATTTTTGTGCAGCATTTATTGTTTGCTTTGGCAACTCTGATACCGATACTTCATCTTACAGACTCCTACGTCTAAAAAGATTTTTTTAAACCCTCTAGTTTCGAGTATGCGATGGCTTTTAATTATCTCTATAGTCAAATCTTCATTATCATTATAAGAAGCAGTGTAATTTGTACCTTCAGGTCTGGATTTATATCTGGAACTTTATCTCCTGGAACAAAACTGTGCCGCCATGATGTTGGTGAGGGAACAGAAGGAACATTATCAAATTCCTGTAACTGGATTGGCTGAAGAACCCCCCAGTAGATCCGCACAGGACCCTCAATCACCAACTGATCCACCGACTGAAAAAAAGACTCGTACAGTAAAACACAGAAATACATAGAATAAGCCATAACTGTAATACAAACTCAGAAAATATTTAATGCAATTATTGGTACATGGTTTCAGTATACAGTAAGGAAGATTCATAAAACTGCAAACCTTCTCTCTTTTTTTTAACTTCTTAAATAATCTTTTCTTACACAAGAACCACAGTGAAGAACTCCCATGGGATATACTTGTTCCATTATAACTCCCAATAGCAATTCTAGATAGCCCTTTTGTTTACAGTAAGATTAGCCATCTTCAGGCACCATTTCAGCACAGTGTTCAGATGCCTCTGTAATGTCCTTATCGCGTATCTGACAATCCTTGTTAACAGACACCAAATGGACATGTTGACCAGCAATAAAATCAAATCACCCCCTTTTTTCCCTCCGAGATACAAAGTGGTTCTCCACTGTGTTGAGTGATCAGTTTTTGCAGGTAATCTGTGACCACTGCATGGTACTAACAGTGTATAACATGTAAACAAATACTGCCCCTCTAATAATTGGCATACTCACTTCTGATAATTGACAACAGATTGTTTTGTATATTACATGCATTTCATGTGTTTCCACATGTAACAACACCAGAAACATTCGTAGGTAAACAGAGGATAATAAATCACCTTTGCTGCATCCACAGTTTGATGAACTCGTTATTTTGTAGTCCATGATTATACAATGTCACGCAAACAAATAACATCGAGATATTTCCCTGGAGATTTGTATGCATGACAATGGATAATCATAAACATTTCGCACAAGAGAAAATGTAATGTAGTAAATTAATTTTTGGAGTCAGTACACTACATTATCATAGCAGTGTGATGATAATTACCAACATGATCATGCAATCAAACTTTTCATTATATACACCAAATGAATTTCATTAGTGCATGTAATATAAATTCTAGGTTCAATCTGTTTAAAAAAATGATTAGATAAGAAATACTGATGTACAAACTATCTATAGTTTGTGTAACTACATGTACGTTACTCGTGTGGTGACCTTATACGCACCTCCTTAATGTTGAGCGACTGTCTCTTCTTGCCATCATAAAAAGCATTGAATTCCTGTATCTTCTTTATTAGTTCTCGTCTGTAAAGGACATAAAATCTTTAAGCATGCATGGAATACTTCCACGTTTTAGAAAACATTCACTTCACTATGACCATGAATAGAATGCTCATGCCACACAAAACCCTTTCATAGGAAAACCTGTTATTATGCACCAGAAAACCAAACAACTTAATGTTAGTTTTCAAAACATGTCTATTAAAGAAAAATACACAAGCCAAAGTCTGAAACACGTATCATCTAATTTGGTGGAAAAAAATCAATGTCATACGCATTAATGTACAAACACAAAATAACCAACATACTTATGTAAATGAAGTCTTTACAAAAATGCAAAACATGAAATCAAAAGGTAAAACACTGTCAAAATTCAAAACTCGCAAACATTTCTAATACTTACTCAGCCAAATCAATCAGAGTTTCCTGTTCGTAATCAAATATTGTCTCCATTTTGTCCCTCGAAAACAATCAGAGAACACATTTATTCCTACTCCCTCACCAAAGAAATGTATATAGGTCATTAAGAAGACAAAATGTAAAACAGAAAGAGGTCCGTTGCTAGACGGATGTACTAAAAGTAATCCATACAGAGACAATGTATGTACCAGAGGCTCTCTATCTCATTCTGATACCGCACTGCATTTAGTTCCTCCCAATGCCAGGTCAAGGTAGTACATATACTGATAGGGAGGGAAGTAAATACCTCTCTCCCACCTTCAATCACCTGTAATTACAGGTATATATTGTATTGATCAAGATCCAGGTGACTGGCCCACTCAGGTGCGAAATGATTGGGGATGCATGACTGGTGTTTTTTTTTGACAGAGTAAAGGCTATCAAATCCAGTAATCAGGTCATTAATGATATCAGCTGATTGAATATAGACAGTGCTCTTGTAAATACCATATGGTACGGGGCCCACAATATGGGTCAATGTTTAAATAACTACAAATAAAAAACTCCTGACCTCTTGTGGAGCTGTGTAGTGCTGTGTCTGCACACAACTACAAACCATATAAATAAATGAGACGGTAATTTGTACATTAGTTTAACTGTAACTGTCTCTGGTCTTCATTGAGGGGAAATCTAAAAGGAAATATTTCTCAAATACAGCACAAAACATGTCTTACACGTGTGGTGATGTGCATCACAATGGACCTTGTCTAATGTGTCACACTAGTTATTTTGCCATGGTATATTCGACAAACAATAAATGTTCACTGGTTTAGCAATATCTCATATCCCACCTAGGTAAACATGCACAGAGAAGGTATGATACTGTCTGAAGAAGAATACTGTTAGAGATTTGTTATCTGTTACAATTTATCTACAATTAATTTAAAATAGCCATTACAGATAATGTACCTAGCAGTCCAGATCAACCGAGTAATTTTAATACATGTGGGGGTCTGTTTTTCTTTTTCTAAATTTAATGTTTACACCCCCCCCCCCCCCCCCCCCCCCCCCCCCCCCCAAAGTGGGGGATGGAAGTCGATCAAGATATGTACACATTAGTATGTTGAATCATATAAAGCTACTGTAACAGGACAGGAAAAAGATATAGACTGACTGGTTCTCAGACCATATTGATGGACCCCCTCCACCATTCAATCCCTCAGCTAGCTGGGTTGGCTCACGGCCTAATGCTATTTTCTGAGGTTCCCTACCATCCATGGATTAAGGAGATATGTCAGCTGGACCTAACTGTCTGTAGACTCAATGCTTACCAGAGTATGTCAACAGAGCTACATGGGGTTGGTATAACCAAGCTCCATTACACAGCTAAATAAGCATGACCACAGGTGTCCACATTCAAAAAACACACATGAAGACCCTTAGGAGTAGGAACCTATCTAGCTACCTGTTAATTGACAGGTTCACACATCTGATCACAATGAATACTGCATGAATTCACATGTATTTATCTTTATTCAATGGTTACAAGGCTAAGTCAGATAATACTTCTACCATACACTCCTTGCAGAATTCCATAAGCTTCATACTCCTACATGTATATTCACACTTTCAGAGTACTAATCCAAATTCAAGCTACATGTATATTCACACTTTCAGAGTACTAATCCAAATTCAAACTATATTTGAACTTTTCAAGTTTCCCATTTTTCTTGTCAATTTAATTTTCATGTTTCATACTTGTAAATAAGATATAAAATTAAAAGTTATCCCAAAACAGAGCTTTGTTTATAATTAATTCATATTTTGTTTGTTGTTCCTCTAGCAAATACATGCATGTAATGAACATACAGCTCTGTATTTTTACATTACTGCCTTGAAATTCTAATATTAATATCAAAGAATTCCCAACATATTTTCCCTGCTACCTTTGTGCCAAGACAAATTTTAAGGCATCTTGGGAACTAGGAACATAGCTTCAATAAATACCAACTGCTTATATACTTAATAGCCATGTTGGGTTGTCTAGGAATTCAAATTAAAGGGGAAAGGGAAAAGGAATGAGGGAGGAGGAGAGAAAAACAGGGGTTATGGTAATAAAATGATAAAAAGGAATGGGAGGTGGGTGAGGTGGAATCCCCCCCCCCCCCCCCCCCCCCCATTTACATACTGTATTGTACATAATTAATGACAATTCTGAATCTATTATAAACACTATATTAAAATTTAGAGAGTGCCAGAAAAAATACTGTCAGGCTTTGAAAAATCTCCAAACCCCAACCCTATATAGTTTTGTCAATTCTTAGTTACTATGTTAGCCTCCGTTTAATATTATTGATGTCTTTTTTTATGTATTTCATGTTTTCGATAGCTTAATATTCACTGATAACATTCTGAAAATTAATCAGATCTGATGCATCAGTAACATGAGAAATGGACTGTCTTTAGCCATCATTAATTTGTACACAGGGAGATAGAATTAATTTGTACACAGGGAGATAGAATTAATTTGTACACAGGGAGATAGAGACCCATGTGACATAATTTTTGTCACTTCTTTTTCTAAGTATTCTATTGTTCCAATATTCTGTATTTAATACATCATGCATGACTAATTCTTCTTTTTAAATTATACAACACCTTTCTATCATCATGATCATCTTTTAGAAATTGTAGTATACATGTATATATAAATTCTATGTAGTATATATAGGCGAGAGGAGAAAATCTTTGGCTGGACTGGGAATCAAACCCGGGACCCCTGCATTACTAGTCAGGTGCTCTAACCACTGAGCTATCCAAGCCGATATCCATGGTCCGTATAGCCCTAATTACTACAAAATTAATAGCATCCATATTGTAAATAAGACACATTTCAGACTCAAACAATAAAATGTGATTATGGTACCTATCAATTAATGATGCATTGAAATGTGTACATTTTGTATGATTTGTGTCTACAGGCCTACGTTTAGAGAGCTTACAAGCAGCCACTAACTCCACACAGTCTCAAGAAACCTCCTCTGCATATTCACTTACACTAAGACCTCCTCAGGAATGTAATGTTTGGTTGAAGGTCAATGTGAACAAGTGATACACTCTCGGAATATCATAATCAAGTGTAATCCATCGTTGTGAGCAAAAATAATAGAAGTTGATGCTACTTTATGGCCAAACTCAACGGTAAAGGTCATGAGGTCAAAAAGATGTTGGAATACATGTGTGAAGCCCTTTCACCATCCATTACAAAAGTTATGACCATGGTTAAAGTTTTTGTGGACAAACTGACGGGCAGACCAAAATATATAGGCCTGGACCCCCGAATATCCGATTAAGGGGGTATAAAATACCCCCCCCCCCCCCCTCCCCGGCGCAAGCAGAAAAGCACATCGATGATCGTTGCTTACAATAAGATCAAATTAGAAGTTTCAAACGAGAAAGGTAAACAAGTAACAAAATTATACCTGTTTAACTCTAACATAACCAAACAGTTTAAAAATAGATACTGAGAGAGAAGATAAACAAGATCACCTGAAGTTGGCTGAACACCTTGATCAGGTAAACTTAGCGCTGTGATAAAGCCACAACGATAGACAAACACGGAGGAGATAATCAGGGAGATTAAAACGGCCGCATTTTACCTGTTCATTTCTATCAGTTTCGCCTCCAAACTTCCACAAGCATCATCAAAAATAACTTGTAAACGATAATACATCTGGCGGAAGCTGGGCTTGGGAGATTTCCGGGTAAAGGGGAATAACTCGCGTATTGATTCGCGGTGGCGGATGCTATTTTTAAGTAGGTGGGACTTCTCTCTGAAAATTCGTCAAACCAATTAGCCTTGACACAATATTGTCAAAATTTACATCTCTAATATGGGACAATAAGAAAAACAGGAAAGGTGCTCAGAGGGTTAATCATTGCGAGATTGGAGTTCTTGTAACCACTCCGACCAAAATTGAATTTTGATATATATTCAAATTTTTAAATATTTTCAAAAATTAAGAATGTAAATTGTGTGTGTATATGTATTCAAAATATGCATGCTTATGGTTATATGCTTCTCCCAATATCTCATAAAAGATACTGCGGAACTTGGTACACAGGTATTTACTTACAACTTGTATCTATTCTAAGGTGCATATTTTAATGTATTTCTTAACGCTGCCCCCCCCCCCCCCCTTCTCGTTTTTTCTTTATGTACTGCTGTGTTTAAAGTGGTATATAGGCCCGGTGGGCTGGTTGTTTGATCTATTTTTAAACTGCCTGTTAACATATTTGTCAGTGGAATAAATTACAGCCTACTAACTTAATTACATGTACTGTTTAAATGTATCACAGTTCCACATAATACTGTACTACGACAATAAAAGCCTTAGACAATATATAATTTCAGTAAAACTCGCCACTCAAAAGTCTGGAATATTTTTCAATAATAATGCATGTTAAATTTAACCCATAAACACCCTATCACCGTAAATAATTCTGAAGTTTGATTGTTTTTTATTGTTCGAACTGTGTGCAGCTGTTAGTACTCTGTAATACAACATATGTATTGAAACCAACACCAGTATGCGGGCTACTCACTCTCTCCCTGTATATTCAGATATGGCCCTCGGGGTTCTTTTCTTTGGAGACCCGATGATCTGTCGACTTTCAGCAGCAGTTTCTGAGAGAAAGTCGAACTCCATGATTTGATTTGGGTTCGCCCTTGCTTGAGGTGTATTGTGAAAATGTCGCTTCTGATTTAGAACTCCATTTTGCTGCGAGTTCCCGTTGCTGTGTATCATTTCCCCGCTTTCGAACACCTGTTTCAGATCGAAGTCGTATTCTCCATTATACAACGTACTGTCACTGTTTCTTTTGAAATTTGCCGGCGATACCACATTGGAACCATATCCCATCATTTGGGGACCAAAGAGCATGGCATAACAAGGCTTGTGACAATATGGCCTCCCCTTCCCCTGAAATTTGGAAATATGAAACGTAGCGATGGTTTGGTTTTTTTTTTTTTTTATCTTGACAATCTTTTCAATTAATTGTTTTCATTTTAAATTAGATAATGGTTGAATTACGTGCACGGCATACGACTTATCCAGCAGTACAGAAAATGTAAATTGAAAACATTGCCAGTTGAAATGGGGTACAGGCCTGAATTTCTCGAAATAAACTTAAGTTTGAGATTTTTTAAAGAGAAATCCGAGCCCGATTTCCAAGTCAACTGCTGACGGTAGTGATGGTCACGGTGGTCATAAAAAAAAAACCTATATAGGGAGTTGGCCTGGTTACGTACCCGTCCAAGGTGCGTGACCGCTATAATTGCATTTGTATATAAGTACTAGTGCATGTAGAGTACACATAGACCACTATAGCAACAACAGTTTTAAAAATGGTGTGACTGCTACGGTAGTAATGGACACCACAGTATCGATCAATGCAACAAGAAAACAGACAAGTCAGAAAGGGACCCACAATGAATAAATAAGTTCCTTTAACCGAGGATCGACAAAACCGATAAATCTAAAAATCGAAAGCAGTCTTTCTAAGATCTAATCCGAGCATTACCCTTTAAAAATAAAAAAATAAAAATTTAAAAAAATCTTCCAAGGAAACTAAGTTATCGCATGTCATAGAAACTGCTTTTAAAATATGTAAAAAGTCTTATAATGAAATGCCCTTTTGAGAAAAATACACCATTAGATAAAATTATCTAACCACCCAAGCCGATCATGTTATGGAATGAGTTTTGTTTGAAGCTCAAGGATTAAAAAACCTTATCAATAAAATGTCTAGATAAATAGAAAACTTGAACGATACAATATTATCCGTGAACTCTAAAACACCTATATGGGTCCGATATCAAATTTTCATTTCTTTACCGCATAGGTACAAAACAATCCCCAATTAAATGAAGAAAATCTTGTTCGCCTTGTTCGGTATATTGCTGGATTTAATCCCCCCCCCCCCCCCCATATTTTGCTGCGAGACTGAAAAATGAATTAAAACAATCATTCAATCAATGACAATTGCACATTTATAAAAAGGTCGTTCATACAAACCGATGACACTTAAAAGTACAAAGGACTGCGAGTAATTTTTAAATGGGTCAGGTGGTCTGTCTTTCGTGTGGAATACAAGACTTTGTACCGTATATCGATTGATTAACACGAAATCACAGTGATTTACACGGAGGAGCGACAGTCGGAAACACAACTAGCACCTAAATACACACTGTGCATTCAAAGTTTCAGCTTCTATCACGACATTTCTGCTTTTCGAAACTGATACGAATGGAATACAATTTATTCCCATGATTTCTCAATTAAGTCCAAAATAGGGGGGTGGGGGGGGTTATATAGCGTCATACAGGGAGGGGTGGTATTTTTGAATTTTTAAACATCATAGAAAATTCACAAGCCCCCCATCCCCCATTATTTTTGCTTATCATAACCAAACTAAGCAAAGAATGTATATAAACTCATACAATCATTGTGTGGGGGTGGGGGTATCGAGTGATTAGAAAATACCAAACAACTAAAAGCACTGTTACCTAGGCCTCGTCTTTAGAAAACAAACTAAACATAAATCCACACATATTAAGTCATTATATCATATTGATATAATATTATATACAGCAGTACAATGTGTAATTATACTGTAATACCAACATTACATCAATCTGAATATCAAAAGCCAGACCTCTGTTTATCGATTAATCTCATGATAGAATTCGAGAACAAGGCAAACACGGGACCCTGGAAACACCAGAGGTGGGCTCAATTGCCTAGGAGCAGTACGCCAGTAAGTTAAGAAATCACCCAAACACATACAGAAATGTATGGTCAAGGTCATTTCAAAGATAATTTTGAAGGTCAATTGAATTAATTTGGGACATATTTATCAAAATCTATAATGTATCTGTATGAAAAGTTTTCTTTACCAATTTAATCAAATTAAGAGGTTAAGGTCATATGGAAGGTCAAGGACTTTGGGTACAATTATCATGCTTTAAATATCATGATATACTGTATTTGTATAAATGAAATACATTCGTAAATACACCATGCTCGTAGTGAGACAGACGGATCTGAAGGACAGCCGGAAAGACGACATGCTCTGGTCAGTTATATGGCGCGGAAGATAACAGGTTGTAACACAATTCTTTCCTATAGTTTTCGTGCTCAGCAATTTGACTTTTTAGAGTGCGTGTTTATTACCTCTGCGTGTTGACCCGGGGCTAGAATCTTGCCGCACTCTTCACATCTCAAACAGTTAGGATGCCAGTGTTTTCCGAGAGAGGTTTTCCGTTCAGCTAAAAGAAAAAGTGGGGTATCATTTCATCAAAATAAGTTAAACATATTGCTGTAAATATATACATGTACTTATTCATAAAATTTTGACACCTGTGGAAAAATCTGATTTATTAAGAAAATGAGTCGATTACTCAGCAAAACTATGTGGAAAGAAAGGGGACTTTAATTTTTGTCTCAATGCATCTGAATAACCAAGTCATTCCAAAGCATTTAGATAATAAAAATATTGAGATATCGAGATTATATGTAGATTTTGAAAACTGGTCACCAGAAATCATGCCACATTGTTGTAAGCGAATACCCTCGTCACGTGCAACAAGATCTACACATCAATGGACTAAAACAAATATACCCCCTCCCTTAAAATGAAAATAAAATTGGCCTATAATATCCGGGGAGTGAAGAATCTGCCTAATATAAAGAAACTAGGCCATGCAATATTTGCATAACAATCTGTTATAAATAAACGGTGTTGATTTTGCTTGATAAACGTGTGTAATGAGAAAAGTCACCCAATAATTTCACATTAAAATCGACGACGCCCTGCCAGGTAAAGTGATATACTTGGCCAAGTGTCTACCTGAACAAGATTAAAGAACACTTAAGAATAACTCCGGGTCGGTGTCTAACGTATGAGGCAGACTTTATTGCCACTGAATTACATGAATTAGTAGGTACCGTAAAGCCCAACAAGTCCTCATGAAAGTGTGTTGCTTCTCCTCCTTTCCTTGCAAGTTTATTTTTCATTGACAAATTCAAATTTAAATTAAACAGTTAAACGAAACGTTTGATAGGAAGACCAAAAAAATCATTCTATACAAATGTTAATGGTTCTTTAATGACTTGTCAAGGAAATGAACCTTGCAATTATTCATTTTTATTTTATTTTTTTGTATATACAGCACGTGGATGATACAAAACGCTGATGTTATTTATACAGTAAATTACTAAAAAAAATATATTTTAAAAAATTCAAACACCCGGGTATAGGGGACACTTCTTGATTCTATTGCTGCAACAGGTATATTGTCCATACGGATTAATTAATGACCACTATATGTCAGCATTCATTTATCGTCGTCTTAAAACAAATGTTTTTATACAAATTGATGTTTTGTGTGCCGTCCCCGCCGGCAGGGCTGCTGTCCCGTGTAACGTAGAGAACATTGAGCTGGTGCACTTACTCCACTCAGGGCTTTAACCGTTTCTCATTCAAATAAAAAAAACATAAATATCACCCAAGAACAGAACTCTATCGATCTGCAATCAAGACTGCACGGCAACCCTTTAAATATTTTATAAATCTGCTGCAAGATGTTTTTTCCCTGTGTTTCTCAACGCATAAATCGGAAGAAAATAAGCACAGGAGAGTGCACCAGTAAGGGCTACCCCAGGTGTAATCCAAATATCCAGCCTCGACGAATCTCGCCGAGATTACCCCAGGTGGGACATCTTTCCTCAATAAAACATTGCTGCATGGCGTTTCATTTTATGACAGCTCATGCAAACACAAACATTATACAGTTTTATAATTTAAAAAAATACAGTATTGCACATTTACAGTAGAGAAAACAATGGTAAATACAATTTCTTGAGACTTTAGGAAATTATAAAGGTACTTACCAAAATACACGGTTTTTCCACACTTGGGACATTTGTCCATGACTAGCGGTGAATCAGCAGCAGCCTCTATCGACCAGTGCTTACTGATTCATCTTCCATATTTCCAGAAGTCTCAAAATAGGGAGAAATTTGGTTGACAATTAAAACGTCCGTGAATTGTGTTACAGGAATTCATGAATTGGTGGCATTGAGAAATCATAGAGCATGTCGATAAGACATCGACCATTGAAATCGAACAAAGTGGGCATTCAAATCGACACCAAATGTAAACAATTCAAGTACAGTTGTATATATCCAGTTTAAAGGTCCACTTAGACATTGACCGGATTTGGTAAATCTCTATACACGGGTTGAGCTGATCCTCGTTGAATACGGTAATTTTAATACCTATTCGGAATGCCTCGCCATTCAAATGATCTGTAAGTTGTCACGCTTGCAGCTTTTGCTAGTTTCACGCTCCCCTGGGCTCTAAACTCATAACTTGAAAAGGTATTTCGAGGTCAACCTGCTTGTTTTAAAAGCCTGGGACGTGCGACGTTGCTGGCCCAACATCCCATGTAATACAATACGTCGGTGGAATCCAATTTCTGCGACATAACGAAGGACTGGGATTAGTATGAGTAATCACAGCTGACTTGGTAATATGGTGATATCCCATAAAACTAGCGTGCGTTTTATCCATGTACTCCGTTTTTGAATCGATACAATCATTACCATAACTGCTAGCAACACATCGTTTTTATCAAGATATCACTGATAATCGTGTTAACAATGAGGTGAAAAATTAGATGGAATTTTACTGTACCTGCGCATGATGAAGTCCCAGCTGCACCATCGTCCGGTGTTGTTGATGAACTGTTAATGATTTTACTATCCATAAAATTCATTAATCTGGTGACAATTAGATATATAATGTAATGGGTAAGAGGTTTCTATGCATGGTAACGTACATTGCAATGTAATAACCTAATTTAGGATTTTACAAACACGCTCACATCCAGTCAACTGTCAGATATATCGATGTAGTACAGTAACCGACAAGGAAATTCTGTTTTACTAACATGTATAGAAGAAAAATTAGCCCAGGAACTATGTGCGCGTTTCATACTCTAACTAGCTTCTTTCAAGCTGCGGTACAGGGACCTAGGGACTGATTTTTCCTTGCAAGTTAGTGTGCCAATGTATAGGGCAGCATCAACCGAATGTTTTTATTCATATCTTACTAATCATTTCATTCAGGGTTTTTCTTCAGGATATAACTGTTAACTTACTTCATCTCGTGTAAAACAATTAGCGTAAAGAAAATTATTAGCTGTTTATTAAGTCCAGTGAAATTATAAGTCATTGTCCCACTCCTTGATATAACACGAGAGATGCATATGGAAATTTACATTTCTCCATATGAGAATAAAACCTATTCAAAACCCTTTGTTGTTTTAAAGTGCGTATACACAGCACTTTATCTGTGCTTTCGTTCTTAATTTGGTAATTATAAGGTACTAGCATAAAATGAAAATAGAATAAAAGCTTAGCCTGAGATCAATTCTCAATTTTGATTTTTTTTCACTTTTGTATTTCTGCGTTTTGTTTGATACCCTATCAAAAATGTTTACAATTGCAAATGTTAAAAAAAATTAAATAAATTTAAATCCTCGGTAGTTATATTGCCAAGAGCATACAGGTTTTACCTACTCAATATTCTCTTCATTTCATGCTGATAAAAAGATAAATTATTTCGAGATCAACTTGCCCTGAACATTTGTCTGAAATTCAAATTTTAATTACTGTCAATTTCATTTCCCTTACTCACAAACGTTCTATTCAGTCAATATACTACATTTGACATTCAAACAAATAGCTTTTTGGATTTCAAATGAATTGAGAAGACGGACCATTCGCATCATTGCTTCCTTTCAAAATCGTTTTTTGATTCTAAATTTGTTATAGATCACTCGATTTCAAAAATTTGAAAGAGATATTGAAATGTCCTTTGTTTGGTTTGAATACTGATCTCAAATGCTAAATACTGACGACTCGAATTTCCTGGTGTTTTTGTTGTTATTTATGAACTGGGAGCCCGATAGGGCAAATATGTGATATTTTTCGTTTAATATTTCATTAATATCTTAATGTTTTATAAATGGACTCCATTAAAAAACATAAGAAGAACGATTTAAAATGTAGGCTTATATCTGGTGCACACTAAAGTAAATTGAAATATTCTAAAGATGGCATGCCATTTCCCCCCATTAAATCATTGAACCCAATGAACGCGTTCTGACGTACGACTTGGAACTTTTGCATGTCAACGGGAGTTGATATTGTGTAGATACTCATACTTTGGATTATCTGTTCGATGTTTAGTGCACTCTATCTAAAGTTTCATAATTTTTAAGGAATTATAACGATTGATGTTGAGTACAACATTTAGAATTTTGAAGGAAAAATTACTATAACTTAGTGTATATAAATGTCAAAACTGATTATGAAGCCGAAGAAAGAAGTAAAAAAAGAATCGGTGGAAAAGAAAGGAGGAAAAAACAAGAAATCATATGAGGATGAGGCGGAAGAAATGCAGAGGAAAACGGATGAACTTCTGGAGAGAGAACGAAAAGGATTCCTGGAACAAATTGCAGAGCTTATCAAAGAACTGGAACGCCTAAAGAAAGAGAACGATAGACTTCGCAAGCAGCAGGAGGAGAAGATGGGCGTGACAGCGGAGGTGGTGGACAAGATGAAGCGAGATTTAGATCGCTCAAAGACTACGAACACATTCTTACTAAGAGACGTGGATGACCGGAAGTCTCAGATAGCGCGAATGGAGTCACAAGTATTTGAATTAACGATGAAAGTCGAGGGAATGAGCAAAAAAACCGCCGAAGTTAGTAAAGTGAATGCTGAATACAAACAGGAAATCGACGAATTAGTCAAAGAGAAATCTCGCGCCGAGCGACTCTGGGACGAGAACAGAAAGTTGCGGCGATTCTTGGCCGCCAACCATATTGATTCAAGAACCGGCAAACCGTTATTTGAGATGTACAGGGACAAGAAAATACCTCCAAACAAGAAAGTGGTGCGCATCAAGGACACTATTAAGTCTAGAAGCATGCAATTAGCAAACAGAGGTAGGCTGAGACCAAGCAAAAGTTTAGATGACCTACGAAAACTTGAGGAATATTACGAGATAAGGTCGACCAAAAGTGAGAAATCAAATTCCACAGAGCCAGCACCATATCTCGGCCATTACATGGATATTATGAGGAAAAAACGGACACTGCAACAAAAGAGGTTATAACACTGAAACATATCTTCTTGCCATGGGACGAGGATTTTGGTAAGAATTGTGAATCGCTGAACGCTTTACATGAAATGCACTGTTGATCAGCATAAACGTAGTCCTGTAGTCTAAACTTGATTGACAATGGAACTGACATAAAGGGGTTGACATTGAGGATGCATGCAATATATATTTTCTTAAGGTATCAAACTTACTTGAATTGATGTACAATAATGATTCTATTTAATTTCTTGGCATATAACGACATTGGAATGTCTTCTTAATTTTTTTGTTAAACATTTTCCAATGTTCTTGCAATATACACGTGTATATACATAAGTGCATGACCTTTTATTGGGGTATTATTGTTTTCTTGTTTGTATTCATTTGGACGTGCTTGTTTTTACTAGGAAATCAACTGAAATAAATTTACAGTATGGCAGTTTGAAGACTCGTATATAAATAACATAAGTTTGTTGGACCGTTCTTGGCACAGTTTTTTTTTTATATTACGGATGACTGCGTTTACCTGATCAAGATATAGGGCTCACGGCGGATGCTTACTTCTCAAGGCACTAATCTCGGTTGAGATTCGGCTCGGCTGAATATTTTGACGGACGTCTTCACCGAATCTCGGAGCAGTCCTTCATAATTCATGTCTGGAAATTTACTTTCAGCTTCAGCCAGTTCTAGCAATTAATGTGCACTTAGGTGACACTGCTGTTCGCTTCAAATAAGTGATTTGATTGTTAAACTAACTCTCTATCACTATTAATGCTGTATTACTTACTATTTAGGTATAAAAATCCCAAAATGAAAACAGGCACTACATTTTCCGTTCAAATGAAGATTTCCATTGCACAATTTTTTATCTCCTGGAATTGAAGAGTTCCTATAGTCTGCTTTATCTAGTTCAAAAAACAAACTATAGGAACTCTTCAATTTTGGGAGATAAGATATTGTGCTATAGAAGTCTTCATTTGAACGGGAAAATTAGTGATGGTTTATGTTATGGAATTTACATATTTATACGGTATCGTCTATAGATAATCGGCCGTCGTCTCGGTCAGTCTCTAGTCCACAGATCATCGGCCGTCGTCTCGGTCAGTCTATAGTCCACAGATCATCGGCCGTCGTCTCGGTCGCTTTTAGCCACTTTTTTATACGGCCGTCCAATGTTGTGTCCGCCCACTCAAGTTATAATTTTTCCCCATCAGAGACGGACTGCATCAGTTCTACCAATCGTTGAAAGGCTTGCCGACTGACTTCCAAACTGCTGACAAAAGGATAAGTCGCTCAAGGACCGGCCCTCGTTTTGAATATTTCCTCCCCACAAATCGGACGACAACTACTGATGGGCCACCAAACTTCGACCGAGAATCGACTTATCTGTTGAACGATAGTTAATTCATGGACTGCGGTCTTCAGGTTGTAGTCAACAGATTCTATCCAGAATCTACCATCTGTCGCATGAGTACTGGTTGCAAGACCAAAGGCATCGTTCTTTCCTGAAATACTAAGGCGTCTTAAAGAGATACTCCCTCGTTATCACTAGATTACCAAAATGTTATAACAAGATACTAAGTTGTTATCTGATTTGCCTCAAGACCCTAAACTGAGAGTAGACCAAATTTCCAATCTTAACTATCTTTTGAAATAATTTTCATTAACAAAATAAATTTTTCAAAATACGTTTGCATTTATCATTTTCTCCCCATACACCAGCAGGTTTTTTTTTTTAAAACATCTGGTTTAGACAAATCTTAAGATCTAAGTAATCAATTAAGTCTCCTATCAGTTTATGGTCTTGAGGCCTGGAAAATATTTTGTCGCTCTATAACGATATGTAAACGCTTTGCAACTAGATAAGAAACAAAGTCGTTTATAATATAACAAAAAGATTGTTATAATGAGAAACCAAATACATGTAGTTGTAATGAGAAGATATCTCGCATTAACGAGGTCGTGGTCTCTTATTATGATATCAGAAACTTGTCATGATTATCAATGTTTCATGGAAAGGTACAAATAATATCACATGTATACATTAGAAAGTATTCGGCTTTTGTATACATGTGATTATTAAATTACACAAAAATTATGAAAAAACTTCACGATTAAATGTTAATTATATATATATATATGTTGGTAACAGTTTCAGTTTATTTAATTCTTTAAAGCAAGATATACCACAAGATTAACCACACATGGATTAAGGATACGAACAAGTCACTGCACAATTTTCCGTACAATGAATGCTTGACTCAAGAATTATTTTTCAAAGTTCGATAACTTTTTCATATTCACCTGCTTATTTGAAAGCACTTTGTTTTACAGAGTGATACTTCTTTATATAAACAAATATCGTATCCGTGGCCGAGTGGTTAGAGCATCGCGCTCAAAATCACACGGCCTCTCACCTCTGTCGGCGCGGGTTCGAATCCCGCTCGCGCCAGTAAGTGAGAAAGTTTCCCAGTTTACTTTCGGAAGGTTGGTGGTCTCTTCCAAGGTACATTGTATCTGGGTTATCTCTTCCATCAGAAAACTGAAAAATTGTTGAGTGTGGCGGAAAACAGCAAACAATCAATGTTATAAATGGGGCATTATAAACAAAATGAAATTCATCTTCAATGTCGTTGAAAGAATACGTCTTACCATCGTTTAAAAGGGACAACGTTACTACATGTATGTCTTATGGCAATGAAAAATGCAATTGTGGATTGACTTTACCCGACCACCAATCCTGTGAGTACGTAATACATGTACCATATCCTTAACGATGCATAAAGCAACTTTCTGGTACTAATAAGGTTTTTTTCTTTAATTTTTCTGTAATTTAGTTTCGTTAATTCGAAGTATATTTATTGTTCTAGTTACGCATATCGGTATTTATCATAACCCGATAGTGAAAAATAGTGCACAGCTCAGCGCTTGATCATCGGGCGACAATTAGCCGACTTTACCAAACTTATCTGTTCTACTAAAACTAAATCTGACTGCTACATGAAAGGTGAAGATAACGAACAGTGATCAATCTCATAACTCCTATAAGCAATACAAAATAGAGAGTTGGGCAAACACGGAACCCTGGATATGCAAGAGGTGGGATCAGGTGCCTAGGAGGAGTAAGCATCCCCTGTTGACCGGTCACAACCGCCGTGAGCATATCACCCGATATAAGGTTTTAATCAATGGTAAAAATATCATGCAATGGTCATATCAATGTGCTCCATATAAAACCAATGGTTGGATTTCAATTTTATATCAACTAGATGTTTGTTTTGTTTGTTTGTTTTACGTCTTTTCGAGACTTTTTACTCATGCTGAAACGTCTGGTTATCGGATGTATGTGAAGTACCACCAATAGACACATGAAAGACGAAGATAACGAACAGTGACCAATCTCATAACTCCTAGCTATATAAGCAATACAAAATAGAGAGTTGGGCAAACACGAACCCCTGGATATACCAGAGGTGGAATCAGGTACCTAAGAGAAGTAAGCATTCCCTGTTGACAGGTCACTTCCACCGTGAGCCCTATATCTTGATCAGGTAAACGAAGTTATCCGTAGTCAAAATCAGTGTGCCAAGAACGGCCTAAACAATACGCAATTTCCGAGTTGCCCAATAGTTCTTTCCCTTTGTGGAACTCTTACGCACAGTGAGACGCAAAACATACTATCGTCCACACGCGGTGGGTACAAATGCTTATCGCTTCCTTGATATACTGCCTAAAGGCCGATTATCAGACATCATGCAGCCACCCAAACTGCAGGGACACACAATATTAGTTTATTAGTATTTAATAATAAAATAGCTCAAACAAAAATCGATAAACACGATTTTTCTTTGATTAAAATATCACTCGTGCAGAAGAGGAAATAAAAAATAATTTCATATTTAATTTAATGGCCTAAGTCAAATATTATTCTTGATATGGTCAGTTTAATCACAGGCACTCGACGTTTTAAATATCTATAATAAAAAAAATTGTCTTCCTGTAAACATAATGTAACGTGTCAAGGGGGTTCGTACCCGGTTGATTCCAGGATCTGGGGTTTTGAATTAATTCAACAAGTAAATAATTTTCCTCTGTAAAAATGATTGAACAAAATGATACAGTTTTCCTCTCTAAAGTGATTTAAATATATAACTACTGGTCTGCAAATATATACAAATAAGACCCTTCCCTTACTTAGGGGAAAATCACACTTGGTCGGCCTATATTACTACTTTATGAGTTTATACACCTCTAGATAGAGATATGCCTTATTCAGGCAGTAACAACTATCTAAGAGGTAAGCCCTAGCCGAATAAAGGTGGTCCAACTCCAGAAGCAGCAGTTACTGTGTTAATGCCTTATTCAGGACGGACAGTGAACTGCTAACCTCTGAAGCCTTACACCTTCCCTAACCGAGGAAGAATGACAAATAAATAGGCGAATCTCTAGGAGGTCAACCTCTAAAATGCTAGCCACTACTGTGGTCAGACTCCAAACAAATGGTCCTATATAACAAAGAAGTGTGGCAAGCCTCCAATATTTATATAAGGCAATCCACCTGTGGCAAGCCTCCAATATTAGGCAATCCACCTGACCAACCTAACCGTTATAATGCTTCTTCTTCCTCCGCTTGACTTAAAAAAAACCTTACTGACTGGCTGCAGCTGTATATATACCCTCTGTGGGTCACATGATCAGCAACAGTTTCTAGATCACCCGCTGCTAGCTAATTGTGTATCAGCCATAGTTAAGTTTCTAGATCACCGTTTCTGTAGGCCTCTTGCAACATTGAAAAACATGAAATCATTACAATAATATTGACAAGGTATACCACGCCGCCATCTTGGTTTTCGTTTTTACCAGCTGCATCGATTGAAAATTTCGGCGAAAAGTTCGATATAATACAATAATTAGAACCCTACCGTCTAGCAACAACTCTGTCAATATCTTATTTCTCGCATCGTTATGGAAAACTCGAAATAATGTCCATTGATCAGATATAATCAAGCATCAACTATCGTCTACTGCTCCTCAAAATGCGATAACTCCTGATCTAGGGACGGAAGTTGACATCATTATGCAAATGAGAATTCCCTTGCTAATGTACCCACTGACGCTTGTGCGGGGGGGGGGGGGGGGGGGCACTGAATGCAGGGTAGTTGCAGTCCTGCAAACAATAAAACTCGGCACAATTGTGTGGTTTCGGGACAGGCTGGCACGGGAAATTTAGTAAATCTATCACATTAGCAAATAACATTGGAAATGTTCATGACCCCCCCCCCCCCCCCCCCCGCTTCGACTCCAACCCACGTCATTTCACCCTATTGTGACAACACTGAAAATTTACAGATAAGCAGGACAGGACATTTGGATGTATAAATGTTACTGTGTACGTTTGAGAGTATACCCACGTGTAGGGGCGCGTGCGTGTGTGTGTGAATTCAATTTTGAAGTTTTCTTATTACGTTATGAAATTTACTTTCAACAGAAACGAATGCATGAATAAGTGAAGTTATCATGTTTAACGTTAAAAAAAAAAATAAAGTATGTATTAATAGAATAGTGTTCAAGATCTATTACCTCGCTGACTAGAACATATTTACTGCTAATTATAATATTTACTATTTTTAATTTTATCGACCAATGAAAAAAGGGCTATCCCAAAATTATGTCTACGTACGTCCACCTTTCAGCGATTTCTCGCATTTGAGAAGCAGTAGACGATGTTTGACGGTTGATTATAGCCGATAAATGGACTTTATTTCCAGTTCACCATGACGATGAGAGAGGTAAGACCTTGACAGAGTTGCTTCTAAACGGTAGGGTTCTAATTATTGTATTATATCGAACTTTTCGCCGAAATTTTCAAGCGATGCAGCTTGTAAAAACGAAAACCAAGATGGCGGCGTGGTATACCTTGTCAATATTATGTTTACAGGAAGACAATGTTTTTTATTATAGATATTTAAAACGTCGAGTGCCTGTGAGTTTAATGTATACCAACGGCTGATATAAACAAAATTTACACTTTCATTACTTTTATCCGTATTAACATAGCTAATCTATAGTATATGTATACATTTTGTACCCACCCAAGCGTTCAACAGAACATTGAACATACCTCCATCACAGAAGAGCTGATATCTCGGAAGTTGCGTATTGGTATGAAACACGTCAGACAGCATTCGCTTTCTGCTTTGCGTTGGTGGCTTTTGCCCTTCTCCTAGACCTAATTCAGAAAAGTTTCATATGGTTAAAGGAAGAGGAAACTAGGATGCTTAGTAGAGGATGTTTAGAGGGTGATATAATTTGATCTAGTTGTACTTTCAATGGCAACATTGTTTTATTTGAGAAACAAGTAGAATTCCTTGAATTGGCTACACATGTTCTTGTGAGGGAATTTATTCTAACAGATCCTGAAATTTCAGTTGTCGTAAATTAACAAATTCCGGAGAATACCAACCAAATTCAACCATTTCCTGCTATACTAGATTAGTTAGAAATTCTCCATGCACTGTATGGGGAAACGGCTAATTTCTTTGGACCCCTGGAGAGTTTGGAAACTTATATGACTCCTAAATAAAGGACACCACAGAGTCGTCCACTTCTGCTTCATACTTAGATATTTTATTGAAAGTAGACATTAACGGCAAACTGACAACTCAACTGTATGACAAACGGGATAATTTCAGCTTCTCCATCGTCAACTTCCCATATTTATGTAGCAATATTCCATTATCACCTGCATATGGTGTTTATATATCTCAACTGGTTCGATATGCAAGAGCTTGTTCTGCGTATAGTAAGTTTTTAAATCGAGGTAAGCTACTGACAAACAAGTTGATGGTACAGGGATTTCAACAGTCTCGATTGAAGTCAGCATTTCGCAAATTCTATGGTTGTTATAACGATCTACTTCGTCAGCACAACATCGCATTGGGTCCAATGCTGTCTGACGTGTTTCATACCGATTGTTAAGCCGTTCTTGGCACACTGATTTTGACTGCGGATAACTCCGTTTACCTGATCAGGATATAGGGCTCACGGCGGGTGTGACCGGTCAACAGAGAATGCTTACTCCTCCTAGGTACATGATCCCACCTCTGGTGTGTCCAGGGGTCCGTGTTTGCCCAACTATCTATTTTGTATTGCTTATAGGAGTTATGAGATTGATCACTGTTCGTTATCTTCACCTTCCTAAAACACTTGTCAACTTCACTAATCCTGTCCTGATTCACCACTAATCCTTGATATTAGTATCAATAATCGAGCCGTGGGTTCTGCTTTGTCACAAACCCAGTATGGACAGGGCAGAGTTATATCACATGTCACAAATCCAGTACGGACAGGGCACAGTTATATCACATGTCACAAAAATCCAGTATGGACAGGGCAGAGTTATATCACATGTCACAAATCCAGTATGGACAGGGCAGAGTTATATCACATGTCACAAATCCAGTATGGACAGGGCAGAGTTATACACTGTACAAGGGACTTATGACAATTGTCACGACATTGCAAACATTTCAACTGTTCTATATTTCTATATAGTTGAAAGGTCTTCCGCACAGCTAGTGATTCCAACACGCTTTTCCCTTTCTTCTATCTATCCATCCATCCATCTATTCTACACGTGCTTTTGCTGTCTGATAGTGCGGTTTTCTGCATTACGGATTTTCTTCTCGTCATCGGAGTTGTCAGCTATTTTTCTAGACTGATACTCGTTTACGGTTTTCCACCGAGGAGATTGTTGGTTGATCGATTATTTTTACGTCTCGTCGAGAATTGTTCACTCATATTGAGACGTCACCAGTTCTAGGTGAAGTACCATAAATTTATACCTATGCTTAGCGCTCAGGACCGTAGCAGTGAGGGTTCGTTATCTTGCTAACGCCTGCCGCGGCACAGAACCTTCGTTTTAAAGGTCATATCCAAAAGACCCGTAATTCTCGCTTCGAAATGCCAAGCGTTTGGCGAAAGAGTAATCGCTACCTATTCTAACGTCTTTGGTTTGACGTGGCCATTTCATGAGCGGGGTTCCAACTCACGACCTCCCTGTTACGAAGCGATCGCTCTACCACTGAGCCACCGCGACCGGTACCCCAGCAGGAAAAAAAAAATCGACCATCCTAATATGTCTCTAGAGCGTTTTCAGTTTCTTCCGCAAATCGCCTAATGTATAACTGATGTTTTAACGATAACCTAATTTTGACATTATTGACGGGGATTCTGGTGGCATTAGAAATAATTCACGCTAATGCAACAATCAGAAAGTGTTGTTTAAAAATAAAATAAAGTTAGTCTTCTTTACGCGTTCAGGAAGATTTCCGGGAACTAAATTGAAGTTATCCCTCCTTACCTACTCGTAGCAGGTAAGTTTTTTCATAGACGGATTTTCACTGCAGACTTTGATTTTATCTCGACATCGCTTCGACAATGTCGATGGTAAGATTCCTTAAGAAGAAAAAATCCCGATCTTCCTGAGACAGAATATTTCAGAACGGCATCTGAACGTCATGAAGAAGAAAATTCCACCTCAAATAGAGGAAAAGAATGAATTGAAATAGGAAAATACGCTGCAGAATGCGCTAATCAAAACCCGTGGGCAAATTCTCGCCAGTGTTTGATAAATAGCTGACTGAAAGCTCAGTCCGAAATTTAAAAACCAGTACCAGGAAATTCTAAAATAGATTTACAGGAGCTTTCTCCGAAAAAGAGGGGGGAGAAAAGATTTACTTGGCAAAAAACTTGACAATCAAGTTCAGACTTAGAACGACTGGCACTGTAGTAAATAAGTAATTCATATAAACTAATGTTTATTATGTGTACAATTGTATGGCAATTTGATGAAATAAAAAAACAAACTGAAGCCATCAGCCGACTCACATTTTTTAAGGTGAGTAGGTAGTAGGGGTTAGTATCGATACACTATGTAAATGTGATACATCGACATTTTGACTTGTGTATCATAATAAATATTCCAACATTCCCAGAGTTGATGCTCATTGGTTAAATCGTCACTCTGTAAATAGCAGTACTGAAGATGCTCTTTAAGGTGGTTCACTACACCTTGAAAAAAAATCAAAAGTTCTGTTATAATAACAAGTGAGAGCATTGTTTTTTTTTTTTAAAAAGGGCTTATTTTGGACTTTATGGATATGCAAGACGTTGTTGACATGCATTAGAAATATTTAAAAAAAAAAAAAATTTAAATCAACTCATGTAGCTTATTCGGAGAGGGTCTCTCTCTCTCTCTCTCTCTCTCTCTCTCTCTCTCTCTCTCTCTCTCTCTGTGTGTGTGTTTGACCGCTTATTTAAATTAAAATATTGTTTTAAGGACAGAGGATAGCCGCCCCCCCCCCCCCCAATCGTAAAGAATTTTGTAAAACTATCTGTAATTGTTGTACTTCTCTTGGGTAAAAAGTTCAACATAATAACGCCTTTTGCGTCCAAAAATACCGTGGTCATCACCTTGCCAGCAGATTGTTGCGTCTTGAACTTCTTTGGCCTCGGGGACCCAGGCCCTACCCACTGACGACTCTGAGCTTTATTCTCTGGCTCATAATAATGAACCATCTACAGTCAACAGACGCAAAAGAAAATCATCTTTTGACCTAAAACGCTTAAACGCATTACATTCAAAAAGGTTTGAACATGCATTATTAGATTTGATCCGAGATTCACTTTGTGATATATATTTATATGAATTATTTGTGCACGCGTGAATATTGTTTTTGAATGCTTGTTTGTTGTGTTAACAACGAGTGAGCAGAATAAAATTTGAGTAACTGGTTTCGATATTTGAATTATTCATAATGAAACAATATTAAGCCTAAAGATTTTTTTTTATTACATCTAACTTGTCTACAAAAGATTTCACAATATACATGTTTATTATATACTTTCAATTTCATCTCTTCTTTTTTCTTTAAAAGTTTGCGGGCATATATCACACGATATATGCCCGGAAACATTCTGGCCCGCAAACACCACGTCACAATCAAATTTCTACGCCGTTAATTTTCAAATTTTTCGTTTTTCATCTTTTACTCAGTTAAACCGATAAAGTTATTGTTAAAAATAAAATTATTGTTAATTTCTAAATGAAATTGAAAGTATATAATAAAAAGGTTATAGACTTTGTATGGGAAATATGACGACCTCGTTTTTTGTCGCGAACGGACCTCGCAAGCTCGGTCCGTTTACGCGCCAAAAAACTCGGTCGTCATATTTTCCCATACAAAGTCTATAACCTATAAAGATCACACCATGATCACGTCACAGTTTATGAACGTAACAATGTACAATACGTCATAATCCATACGATGTATAATACGTCATAATACACTTCCTTACCACCAAACCAAAACAAACGCTTGCTCGGAGTCAGTATCTACATTCTTGTGGTAATAAAAATGGAATTTCAAAACGACATGTTTTTAGGAAGTGAACCAAGTCCTGATTTTGTTCCCCATGACAGAATCAGAGACACGATCTTAAGAATTGAAAAATGCAAATACTTGCTAATTTTTGCCGTCATGGGTAAATGACACGTATTTCACTCAGTTATATACAACGACGGAAACCAAAAGTAATGCATTGGAGACAACCACAGAAAGAGTAGATAAGAGAGACACATTAAGGACGGCGGAACCAAAATGCAGTGGTGAAGAACTGGACACAAAATCAAAGGATGTTTCGGAATCAACAGTCCTGAAACTACACTCTGTAGTTACGATTGAAAAGAGTCTCGTTGTAGAAAAGACTGAGAATAATTCAGATCCAGACCTACAGCGCGAAAAGGAATATGAATGGCAGAAAAAACATGCTTTCCTAATGATTCCTATTCTAAAAGAGCTTAAGGAAAAGACCAAGGAGATAAGAAGTAAATTAGACAAAACTAAATTTCTGTCTGCACTGAAACCAGCTCTCAAAATACCTAAATTTATTCCACGGAAGTTATTTTTATCCAGTATAGAAACATTCAAACTCGTTCCGGAACCTCGTGATCAAGGATTACCCAGGATCACTCAAAAAGAGACCAAACCAGTGAAACCAAATTCTCTCCAGTACAGGTTCCTCTGCACCACCGAGCTGTCTCCTGCTGAGGAACCCCGTGTGGTGGCGAGAGGGAGGACCACATGGAGGGAACGGATCCTGAGGTTCTTTGGATTTTTAATACGATGACACTTAGAACTGTGTGTAAAGATGGAAACGTGATTATAAAGATTTGTGACACTTTGTATACGTAACTTATTGTTTCTGATGTTTAAAGTGGATTAAAAATTATTAATTTTATTTAAAATCACCCAATTTTGTTCTTCACTCTCTTTGTACACAGAAGCACCAAAAAAACAATGGCAGCTTGGTGAAGTAATAATGTGCAAACCCTGAATATGGGAAGTGCACACAATGTATCTGTAGATCACAACTTATATAAGTATTCAATAAATACACAGAACAAAAATAACTACATTCATGAATTAAAAATTTAATTTTACATTAATTATTTTTTGAATGCCCATCTGAATTTGAAACACTATACTCCGACAAAGAAAGGAAATTACACTCTGTTGTTCGTTTTCCAACTTGATATTGAATCTAAATCTTTTTAATACCGACGAAATAGTTTTCTTCTCCGCACTTGTCCATTGATGTAAATTCCACCTTATAAGGCATATCCAAATAACTTGACAATCGGAAGTTGAAACTTCAGTCATCAAACATGGCGCACAAATATGATTCGAGAAATTGGAATATATCGAAATTGTTGAAAACGGTAGAATGGAGCCTCACAAATCGTAAGTTGCAGGTTGTAAATTTATATATTGACTAAGAAGAAACATAGAGTATCATTATATTTACGTAAAGAAAGTCAGCAAATGTTAAGAATGATCAAAAATATTGCGGGAGTGAATCACTCCCGCATTTGCACCATTACGGAGATCCTAAGGAGTTGTAGCCCCCCCCCCCCCAAAAAAATAGGAAAGGGCTTCATTATTGCAGCTAGTAAAAACAGGTCAACTAAGAAAGGAGCACGATTCGTACCCATGAGAATTCCAACAGACTGATCGAAGACCTGATCATCAAAGACCACAGTATCTGAATTTTATCAATAAATAGAAAAAAATCTATACATAAATATTTATATATATAGATGGAGTTTTTTTTTTCTTTTTCTATTTACATGTTTATCTATTTATTGATTAAAATTCAGATACCTGTGGTAAAACCTACAAACCACAAACCTTGACCTACATATGACCTTCAAGTTACTCGCTCCGTGGATACAGTATATTATATTTTATAGACGTGATATGGAATCTGAATCCCATTTGGTGGAGACTGCTCTGTCTACTTCACGTCAGACATTGGAAATCAGTTTCAGTCTAGATTACTATAATCATCCGGAGATTACTATAATCATTCGGAGAGAAGATGAGGTGTAGCGACCGGAAAACACTTCAGCAAAATAGAAAAAAAAAAACCACACACGTAATTACCCCCCCCCCCCCCTCATAAAACTTATTGACAGTATCATACAACTGACATTCATTTTAAAGAGGAGACATGAACCCAATACGAAAACAAACAGACAGACTAGGCGTATTACAAAAATCGTAGCTATCTATATATTTTGATTTTATATCGTTTGACGCCCCTCAAGAATTTTTCACTCATATCGAGACGTTAACATTACCGGTGAAGGGCTGCAAAAATTTATTCTTAGGTCAATGATGTCTTTGTAACTATTGTAAAGGGAATGACGACAAGCATTTTTTGTTCGAAGTGTTTATAAATCTAAGTAACAGAGCATGAAGAGGAATGTTTATAAATCTAAGTAACAGAGCATGAAGAGGAATGTTTATAAATCTAAGTAACAGAGCATGAAGAGGAATGTTTATAAATCTAAGTAACAGAGCATGAAGAGGAATGTTTATAAATCTAAGTAACAGAGCATGAAGAGGAATGTTTATAAATCTAAGTAACAGAGCATGAAGAGGAATGTTTATAAATCTAAGTAACAGAGCATGAAGAGGAATGTTTATAAATCTAAGTAACAGAGCATGAAGAGGAATGTTTATAAATCTAAGTAACAGAGCATGAAGAGGAATGTTTATAAATCTAAGTAACAGAGCATGAAGAGGAATGTTTGCTCGTTGTGTATATGTTAATTGTTAGGTTTTAAAACTTGGTTTCAATGTTGTTGAATCTTTGCGTGCGTGTGTATGTGCGTGCGTGCGTGCGCGCGCGCGTGTGTGTGTGTGTGTGTACTGAACCCATGCACCTGTAAATGATCTTAGAATCTCATCAAAACCGGAACAGACGGTGTGACGTCAAAATTATTGATTTTTGTGATCTTGAATACAAAATAGTTACACATCATGACAGCCTCTATAGGTCGCGGGAATTTCAATTTTTGACGTTTTCAAATTAGTACTGAAGCATATCTAGGCCATATATCAACAGAATTGTATGAAAAATCTTTATCATATGATTAATCCTATCATTTATCATGTAAAAATCTTTAGGGTTGCCTTTCCCTTTAATTAATTACACTTAGCGCTTTCGCTGTATAGTTCGGCTCTTCAGAGTGTAACAAGTTTTGGGAGTTTATCAAAGTTCTCTAGCCCACCTATAAATGTCGTAAAACTCGCAGATTTACTGATGTCTTCATGAAACACGGACGGTGAAGTAAGAAAACATTCAAAGTCTCGAGTGTATCATGAAAGAAAGTGTGGCTTCATCCATGGCGATTTTCGAGAAGTGCCGATGAACTTCATTGGCATAGTTTAGATGTTTGTCAATTGCAACAAAAACACCATTAGTATAAGAAAGGTTATGTTTCAAACCAATATAAATGATCTATATAACATAAAGCGAGACTGTGGATTCTAAACAATTCCAAAGAACTTTTCATCAATCTGAAATCACAAAACTTTTCACAAATCACCAGCATCAAAACTTACGACTTTTCAATACTTTATACGGTCATTCCTCACGATGAATTAAAGACTAGGCTTTTTGACATCATAAACAACTGTTTCTTCAATAAAAATGGAATACGGAACTAGTGCGTAGTCAGTTTGTCCTCTCATATACAACATTTCGAATAAATTTTACTTCATATGAATACAAAACAGGTCAGTTAATAAAGGAGCACATTTTGTGCCCATGAGCATTTCAAGACTGTTGGAAGACTTGATTACCGAATACTACGTAAATATTGTTAATGAGCCTTATGAAAAACTCCAGCATCGTTCGTATCAACTTCATATTACTTGTGCGTAGAATCAGAGTGATATTTAACAAAATAATTTTTTGATTGAAAGAGCACATGATATGAATATTTCCATGTTCCAATTTTACTGAAGAAATGTCAAACAAGGTTTATATAGTTTTATATGTCAAGTAGATCCAGTTGGAGCTCTTATATTATACTAAGTCCAGTGACAGTCGATGAATTAGAATTTTGGTTTCAGATGAAATGAATCGGGGAGGTACTCAATTGAGTCGGTTGAAAAAATAGAAAAGATGTCTAATGCGATGCTTTGGATACACGCTATGGGATCATTTGATTGATTGTTCATCGACGGGCAATGTTTTTCCAGATCTTGATGGGTTGTGGGATATTTCGGAAAGTCAACAAAGTTCTACTTGGAGAAAACTAGAGGCTGTTTACGGATTTTTTATATTTCGGGATATGGCAGTAGGTTTTTTGTGACAATCAAAATTATTCAACGAGTTGGGATAAAAATAAGAAACTTCAAGATATTGCTACATGTATGTGAGTACATTATTTGTGCAAAGAAAACAATGTAGCTATGAAGTGGGATATTAGTACATAAAGTTGACGAATTGAGCAAGCTGAGTAATTGTGATAACTGGTCGATAAAGCAGGATGTGTTTAGTTATTTTGAGGAAAGATGGGAACCTCAACTCAAAGCATTGGTGTGAAGGTACAAGTGGGGTAACTCTTAAAAAGCACTGTAACAGATTTGGTCTTATGATGTAAACTGAGTTATTCACTTGCTACCAAAGGTTATGAGAAAAATTGAATCGGAAAATTGCAGTATACTTTAGAGTTTCCAGGGAGGAGCTCAAATCTATGTTAGTCAATGTTGATTAAAAGAGAAGGGATGTTCAAATCAAAATTATGTGTAAAGAAAAAAAAAATCACTGTTAATTTCAAAATCCACATGTCATTTGTCAAGGAAGGGTTGATAAATTAATTCGCAGGAGTAGGACTACAAGGCAGCATAAAGGGACTGGCAGGGAACCAACTAGAAGTTACCCTGATGATTTATATTAACGGCTAAGATTTTCTCTATTGTCTGATAAAAGTAACAACTCAAACACTTATATTTTCACCGCTTTATAGGATTGGTGAGATTGATCACTGATCGTTATCTTCACACTTTTTAACAGATGAAAACTTTTATCAACGTTGATATCAAGGACGTAATGCATTACCCGATAGTTTAATTCATGTTGCACTATATTTAACAAATTTGCTGGAAAACGGTTTTTTGCATCACCCTATATTTTGTTGTTGAAATTTATGGAATCAAATGAGCACGATATTATAGGATTGCCAGATTCTATGAAAATTCATCTGTGTCTTTATTACAGAAAGCTGCCCAAAAACTTTTGATAGAAAAGAACCCATCTTAAAAGGCAAAGTTGTTTTGCACTTTGTGATAGATCTGTAGACTTTACTGGTAGTTAGGAACAAGTGAAAGATTCTGTTGGGTTTTACCGGGTTTTGAGATGTAATGAAATCGTTTCACTTACTTTTGCCGGTGATTATTTAGTGTTAACGTGAAACAGTGCAGACAGGGGAATGAAGTTTGGATTTCTAAAGGCTGTGCAGTAGTTTGTCTTGTGAACATGTAGATTTAGATATTTGGATCTTATTGGTCAAGCAGATAATGGTCAGTTTATTCTTATCTAGGACAATATTTAGATCTAAAGATACACGCAAGCTGATTTATAAAAACACGAAAATTAGTTATTCGGCTGCTAGCCCTAATATAATTGCATTCATAAAATGGGTTTGTGCCAATGATAATGCTACTTATATGTCTACATTCTCTCTGGTCGGGCAACTGTGGCTGCAAATGCAAGTGTTAACAATACATACATGTACCTTAAGAGGCGTGGCAGATAGAAGAGTGAAAGTGCTAAAGACGAATACATTGCAGACACTGATGGGAGACATTGTAAAACACTTGGTTTATTTGCATTTTTACAGCATATACGACTGGCTGCTATGCTATCATATCCTTTAGTGTTGGATCGTATGTATGTGGGTAGTTGAGTTAATTCTTTTATTTTCCCTCACGTGGGGATCCGGGTTAGAATAGGTCTTCTTGATTGTCGTAAGAGGCGACTAAATGGGGCGGTCCTTCTGATGAGACCGCAAAAACCGAGGCCCCATGTCACTGTGACATGGTGTGGCACGATAAAGATCCCTCCCTGTTCAAAGGCTGTAAGCGCAGAGCATAAGCCAAAATTTTGCAGCCCTTCACCGGCAATGGTAATGTCTCCATAGGAGTGAAAAATTCCCGAGAGGGACGTTAAACAATCAATCAATCAATCTATCTATCTATTTGCCCGCGTTTCGGCAGTAAACGCGGGGAAATATTTTATTCGCGGCACTAAAATGTATTTACAAAGTGGTGTGGATCTGCATTGACCAATAGCAATAGACTGTAGAAACCAAGTTTTGTTAATGTAATCACTTTCTAGCCGCTGTTCGGGGCTTATAGGAGTTATGAGATTGATCACTGTTCATTATCTTCACCTTTCAGACAAACAATTAAGTTTTAAAATATATATCATTTACGAGTGAAATCCTTGGGAAAATTTTTATAGGAATTCTTTATTTGAAAATGTTTGTTATGTATGAGGCCTGTTCACAATCTCCCTAGCTTATATCACTTGGCAACATATAAAGGTTTCCTAGAGTATTTTTCTCGGTTTTCCATTTCTAAGTTTTGCCTAGCTGGCTCTGAATGTATGAACTCAATTGGAATGTCATTTGGAATTTGAAAGGTGATGATAACGAACAGTGATCAATCTCATAACTCCTGTAAGCAATACAAAACCGAAGACCGGGTTTTAGTCACGGGATCGAGACCGAAGACCGGGTTTTAGTCACGGGATCGAGACCGAAGACCGGGACCGAGTTTTAGTCAGTACCCATAGGTCTAATTCTCGCTAGTCGCGGTAGCCTAATTAATACAGCGTTTGCTTCGCAAGAGATAGACCCAGGTTCGATCCAGTCACCGCGCCAAATCCAAGACGTTTAATCCTCAGTAGTGAAAGTTTCTTCGCTAAGCGTTCGTTATCAAAAGTGAAAGTCAAGGACTTCATGAATGACCTTAAAACGGACGTCCTGTATCATGGCAGGTGTTGACACAATAAAATAACATTGCTCCGGCCACGAGAGCCATGTATAGGTGAAAATTTATGGCCTACAGCTGTTGAGGTCTCTACACGGGTGTAGTAGTAGTAGTCTCAAAAGGGACGTAAACCTTATCTGCCAATTAGATTTGATCCTCGCCATTGAAGCCAAAATATACCTGATACAATGTAATAATGATTTTAAAAAATATAGGTGACTAAAGTGTTGCTTTAACAATTTGTCAAAAAATCATAAAGCCTTTAAAGAATTTTCAAAAAAGTAAATTATAAGTCAATCCTCTTTTCTTCAAAGAAAACATTTCTGAAATTCGAAATATTGAAGACCTAAACATCGCACGTTTTACAGATGGATTCAAAGATCATCTGCCGCTGTTGGTCATCACATTATATTTTTTACTAGACTTCTATCCCATGTTGATCCGGGTTAGAATAGGTCCTCAGTACCCCTTGCTTTTCGTAGGAGGCGACTAAATGGGGCGGTCCTTCGGATGAGACCGCAAAAACCGAGGCCTCGTGTCACAGCAGATGTGGCACGATAAAGATCCCTCCCTGCTCAATAAGCGTCGAACATAAGCCTAAATTTTACAGCCCTTCACCGGCAGTGGTGACGTCTCCATATGAGTGAAACATTCTCGAGAGGGACGTTAAACAATATACAATCCAATGTACTATACTTCTAAATTACTGCTGAAACCAGGGTAATACACACTTGTAGCTTTCGAATACATTTAATTCTCACGTGATATACGATCTGATTTCATTTCTCTTTCTCATGTTTACAAACTATACAATATATAATAACAATCACTCAGCACGTGAAATGTCTCTAAGATATTCGAAAAAGAGTAAACCCATTGCGAGTTTCAAAATCATTCCTCAGTTTGTCGTAGAAATATGGCTTAAATATCTACCAATTTTCGGAAAATAACAAGCAAAATTAACGCTGTGGACCAAATTGCATTGTGCTCGTAAATGGTTTGTTTCACGTCCATTCCAGAAATTTTCACTCATATTGAGACGTCACCAGTTGTAGGTGAAGCTCCGTTTTTAAGGCCATATCCGAAAGACCCGTGATTCTCATTTCTAAATGCCGAGCGTTTGTCGAACGGACAGTCATTGCCTATGTTTACGTCTCACGTTTGACGCGGCCATGGTAGGAGCGGGACTCGAACTCACGACCTTCCCATCACCGACTGAGATAACACGATCGGAGTTCTCGTAAAACTGGAAAATCAACATAATTAATTATACATGGTGTATGTAAAATCAATTTTTTCTCAGTCTGTATTAAAAACAAACTTTGTTTCAGAATTTCCTTTATTTACCTGCACGTAAATGAATATCAGTAATAATTTTGTCTCAATTGCACGTTTTCAACTCTTGATATTAGCATATACATGTATTATACTGACGGAGCACACTGATAAGCTCCAGGACCGGGCATGTACAGTTTTCGTTTGAGAGACATGGTGGTAGAAGCTGGAACAAACTGACAGGTCAGCCCGTGTCCACAGCTGCAATGGCCATTCAGTTTGTCAAAGGGGCTGCAATGGTCCCCAAGTACCTGGTATTTCTCACAAACACCTGGAAGTATACCGAACATTAATTTATAAATTTCCAAAAACAATCTAAATGTAATTACGTCTGAGTCGATGATTTTTCTCCAAAGTACATGAATTGTTGAAGTTTGTTTTTACAACTAACATTGATGTATAGGCATATGATATGAAAGAACTATGTGCGAGAATGCCTATTTTCTGCCCACCTCTTTACGTTTTCATGTAGAACTACAGTGTATATAGTTGCTGTATAAAACTTAGGAATGTCACATTATTATTTTTTAAAACAGTAGAAACCAAGTCTTAGTATGACATCATAACGTAATTTCACAAACTTTCAACATAGTTAGTATATGACTTATTGATTCGTTGAGAAACATAACGCACATGTTTAATTAGACTCGTTTACTGACTTATCGTGTAACGTGATTATAAAGAATTAAATGAAATTGGTGCCTACTCACTCCTATACTGTATTATTTCTGAAGTAAAATTTGTACATTTTTAACTTTAGGAGATAGTGGTTCATTTTCCGACTTCAACGAATAACATTTTTTTCCTGTGGGGAACCGGGTTAGAATAGGTCCTCAGTACCCCCTTGCTTGTCGTAAGAGGTGACTAAATGGGGCGGTCCTTCGGATGAGACTGCAAAAACCGAGGTCCCGTGTCACAGCAGGTGTGGCACGATAAAGATCCCTCCTTGCTCAATGGCCATAAGCACCGAGCATAGGCCTAAATTTTGCAGCCCTTCACCGGCGGTGGTGACGTCTCCATATGAGTGAAATATTTTCAAAAGGGACGTAAAACAATATTCAATTAATCATATTCTATTTTGCATAGTCATCGATTCAACATTATTTCTGTAGTTTTATTAAACATTTGTTTTGGTCAATATCTACTAATCTATATTAAGCTTTGACAGTATGCTTCGACAAGTGTAAATGCAAAAGGAATTCATAAATAGAAGATATCAGTAATCATTTCTACTGGGACTATCTTTAAACTGTTTCAAATTCAATACCATGGTGCGTATTCAGTGACGTCAGAAGCTGTCGTTTGCTAACAATCATTGGTCCTTCATGACGGAAGCAGCACTCGTCCTGCATACACTCAGCATCGGTGTAGCATTGTGTGGCGTACTGAATAAAAAGTTTAGGTTTACAAAAGTATTGTTGTGAGCATGGTTATATGCTATTCTTACATGTATATAACAGACTTAACAGAGAGCAAAACACATTCAACCAGGAGAGAGATTTATGTAAGGTTTAAACCTTTGGCTTGCGAAAACAATTCTCAGAAACCTTTCACTCACGATGACACAAACCCACCGAAATCTTTGGCTAGTGAAGAAGGGAGACGGGTTTGTACAGAGAGCAATTGCATGTAGCATATCGGAAAATCAAAATAGGGGCCTACCAATTTATATACTTTTGTCTGGCAAACAAAATATCATTTTTGCTGAAAGATATCAGATTGAACAACATGCCAATGTCACTTAATTATTGATTATACAGCGCTCCAAGCTCCTACGTAACGTCAAATCTTTGTGATGTTATTTTTCTGTTCTCTTGAATATGCAAAATATTTCGATATGATGGCCATAATTGCTCTTTATCATGTGAATTTCTTTGTTTTATTATTAAAGTATCTCAGCAAAGTTGACATAATGATCAAGCAGTTAAAAAATGAATTACTAACATCAAAATTTCTACATTCATTTAAACATCCCCCCACCAAAGTATACTTACTGATGATGATATAGTTACGAAACAGAGCAGTAATACTTGCAGATATAGTGTGTCCATCTTATTTCATGCGTAATACACTATCTAACACTGCCGTGCCCTTACCATGGATTGATAAGACGGTAACGGATCCAGTGTCATGGACACGTAGTAGTAGATAATTTGGAAGCCCTACGTTATATTACTCCTGAACTCGAAGATTGAGAACATTTTTGAGACAGCTTGTCTATCAGTTTGTCCCTGGAACTTTAGCTTTGGCAATCAAAGACCTGCACAAGATAGACACTTCATACTTAGTAAACTGAAAGGTACTCCTAAAACTATATGTATGATAACGATCAATTATCAAGGTCATTGGTCAAGGTCAAATTTTAAACTACTTGTACCTATTAATGCTCGGAGGAATGGTGTTTCACGAATATTAGTCCACATGACATTCGTGAAAAAGTCAAGATAACGAACATTGATCAATCTCATGAATCCTATAACGAATACAGAATTGAAAGTATGGCAACCACGGACCTTTGGACACACCAGAGGTGGGACCATTGGCGTAGGAGAAGTTAGCTTCCCCTGTTGACCGGTCGCATCCGCCTTAAGTCCTGTATCTCATGTAGATAGAGTAAACCGTAGATGGACTCACAGCAAGTATTCCCTTTCGATCTAACACATATTCTGTACAACTGATGGTATTGTACTGAGTGGGGGAAACAATATCTCGTACCAAACCAAGTGATAGGAAAGACATCTATTCCAAAGGATTCAGGTGCCCTGTCCCATGATATATATTTTTCTAATTGGCAATTATTGCGCTTATCAATAAATCAGCATCTATTCTGGACTGAATTCACCTTTCCACTAGCTGTTTGAAAAATTTGTTTATCAAGCATCCATTCATTTTATTGTTTGAAATGTCTTCTTTCAAAATCTGCTTTGCAATTTATTTTACCTGGGATATGAGCAGCTGTCCACATCTAGATTATTACATTCGATTAGAATACACGGACCTCATACACACCAGAGGTTGATTAGGAGGAGTAAGAATTCCCTGTTGACCGGTCACATCTTGATGAAATGAAACACATCAGACAACATTCGACCTAATGACAAGTTATATTTGCAAATTAGATTATTATCACAACCATAGAATTTGCGACATTGATTTTAAACAAGATTATTGAAAACCTTGTAGTACTATATTTGTCAGTAGCCTGTCTCGATTTAGATTGATTTAATACCGTACGCAGAACATACTCTCGCCTATCGAATCAGCTGAATTTTTTTTCTTATCATTTAGATTTTCAATAAGTTTTTCCTCAAAAGAATATAAAAACATGTCGGCTAATAAAGGAGCACAATTCATGTCCATGGAAATTCAAATTCATTCGTCTTACTGACTGGCATATCTTAAAAACTGAAACATGATTTTGAAGAATTTCGTCTTTTGAAAGCTAACTTGGTGTATAAGTAGGATGACAAAATGTTGAATTAAGGTAGCTCGCTACACTAAAGCTTATACTCTTTATGACAACACGTCACAAGATGGCGATTTTAAAAATGTTAAATTATTTGTATCGATCGATTTGCTTGTATATCATCGTAGCTCAGTGGTTAAAGCATTGGGCTGGTGAACCGCAGATATCGAGTTCAAATCCGCCAGAGTCTTTTGTTCATATATGTTGAACTAATGTTTTTGAAAATCATGTTTTTATCCAAATTTGTACATTTTTTGCCTTTTTGGCATATGTATTTATTGTATATCATCATATCTTTTATAATTAAATCAATTCGTACTGATTTGAGAAACTATTTCTGGGTGTAGTGAGCCACCTTTTCGTCAAGTTCTTCTACAATACAGTTGTAATAAAGAGTTTACAAACGAAGATAATGTTGTTACTAGCATTGTCAGCTGGAACCAGTACATACTGGTCGTGTAATTCTTTCATCACTTCTGGTTTACTAAACACAGAGGAATAGATGATTACGCAATTTTTTGTTGTTTTTATTAGACCTATATATAGTGTTCGTGGCCATATCAGTAAGTTTTTGTTTAAGGTAAACGCAGGTGACCTATTGCAATTGGTCGTCGTGCGTTGACAATTGAATACTTTTTCAACTTCTTGATAATTACCATTCCAATTCTTAATATATGACTCGACCCACAAACCACCAAATATGACTTAGTCTTGAAAATGAATGATTTAGATTAAGAATAAAATGTTCTCCAGGATTCGGGTTGGGTTTATTTTTTTGCTGAATATCAGGATTTAGCTTGAATATTCAGAACAGTTCCAGCGTTGATTCGTAATCCCGGCAGATGCATTAAACTTAATACCATTAGCATAGACAGTGGCTAAACCTCTACCAAGCCATTGACATAGCATAGACAGTAACTAAACCTCTACCAAGCCCTCGCCATTACCATAGACGGTGTCTAAATCTCTACCAAGCCCTCGACATTAGCATAGACAGTGACTAAACCTCTACTAAGCCCTCGACATTAGCATAGACAGTGACTAAACCTCTACCAAGCCCTCGTCATTAGCATAGAGAGTGACTAAACCTCTACCAAGCCCTCAACATTAGCATAGACAGTGACTAAATCTCTACCAAGCCCTTGCCATTAGCATAGACAGTGTCTTAACCTCTACCAAGCCCTCGACAGTAGCATATACCGTGACTAAACCTCTACCAAGTCCTCGACATTAGCATAGAGAGTGACTGAACCTCTACCAAACCCTCAACATTAGCATAGACCGTGACTAAACCTCTACCAAGCCCTCAACATTAGCATAGACAGTGACTAAACCTCTACCAAGCCCTCGACATTAGCATAGACAGTCACTAAACCTCTACCAAGCTCTCGCCATTGGCATAGACAGTCACTAAACTTCTACCAAGCCCTCGACATTAGCATAGACAGTGACTAAACCTCTACCAAACCCCGACATTAGCATAGACAGTGACTAAACCTCTACCAAACCCTCGACATTAGCATAGACCGTGACTAAACCTCTACCAAACCCTCGACATTAGCATAGACAGTGACTAAACCTCTACCAAGCCCTCGACATTAGCATAGACAGTGACTAAACCTCTACCAAGCCCTCGACATTAGCATAGACAGTGACCAAACCTCTACCAAGCCCTCGACATTAGCATAGACAGTGACTAAACTTCTACCAAACCCTCGCCATTACCATAGACAGTGTCTAAATCTCTGCCAAATCCCTGACATCAGAAGAGAAAGTCTTCGGTCTTAAGTCGGATACAAGCTTGCTAACGGAGGTCCCGTGTCACGGTAAGCCTTAGCACGATGTAAAGGACCTTCACTGCTACGGCATTGAGCGCCATGCATAGTTCAATATTTGTAGCACCTGTTGATGTCTTGATATAGCATAGGTAAACCTTCCGTAATGGTACGTAAAGAAATAAAATACGTCAAAAAGTCTATCATAACGTCAGTTGTAAACTGGTGTTTTTTCAGTCTGAGAGAACAATTCAATCATTTATCGAATAAAATTACTGTTTTGTCCCATGAATCTTTAAATACGTGTTCTTTTACTGTTTAATAAATAAAGCAGATATGTAATCATATTAAACAATGGGTGTACATCTGTATGCCCCTGGATAAGGCGGTACGATGACGGAGCGTTTGTGTGGCAATAATATAGTGGGAACAGTTGACGAATCAGCGACATAGGCACAGTGCAGACCCCTGTCACAGCTACAATGACCGTTTACTTTGTCAAACACACTGCAGCGTTCTCCCTCAAGTTGGAATTTCTCACAAACACCTAGAACAAACAAAATGTGTTTATGAAACACTGATGCCCCATATGACAGCAAAGGTAATGGTCAAGGTTAAGTTTTTTTTTCCAAATATACCCACACATTAAGGTCACAAGATTTAAAACTTGATACCAAACAAAAAGTATTGTTACACGAAACACACATGTGAAATATGAAAGCTCTACCACCTTCATTCGAAAGTTATAGCCAAGGTTAAAGTTTTTGTGGACGGACCAAAAACCTCCGATTACGGGGGCATAACATCAATTTATCATGTAAATGTCTTATTTAAAAAGAATATTGTAATTTGGAGACATCCAGGGGGGTGTATAATGTAGATTTAACTCGTCAATGTTAATAATAATATGTAGATGAAAGGTGAAGATAACGGACAGCGATCAATCTCATAACTCCTATAAACAATACAAAGTAGAGAGTTGGGCAAAATGCATAGAATAGCTTCACCATGATGGGGAGCTATCAGACTGTCCATAGAATAGCCTCACCATGATGGGGAGCTATCAGACTGTCCATAGAATAGCCTCACCATGATGGGGAGCTATCAGACTGTCCATAGAATAGCCTCACCATAATGGGGAGCTATCAGACTGTCCATAGAATAGCCTCACCATGATGGGGAGCTATCAGACTGTCCATAGAATAGCCTCACCATGATGGGGAGCTATCAGACTGTCCAGTTGCCGCCGTCTGCTCACAATGAGTGGACCTTCATGTCGAAAGCAGCATTCACCCGCACCACATTCTGCGTCCGTGAAGCACTTAGTTGCAAACTACAAATATAAATATCATTATGAATTGTGAAAAGATGAATAAAATACATATAGATGGATGATAAAACTGTATAAAATAAAGACCTGATTTATAAAGTAAAAGTCAATAGAATTTCGTTATTCATGAAAATTATTCAAAATTCAGTGGTGGATCCAGAAAACTTTCAAAGTTTGTATTTTTTCCACCCCCAAGAAGGCTTGAAGAGGTGGGGGTTGGGGGGGGGGGGGGGTTACAACCTACCTCTAGATCAACCACTGTACCTATGAACCGGTGCTACCCCGTAAATCTGACTCTAGATTAAGAGATCTCCATCTGAAATTTACCACTAGATGACATTGCCCCAGTGGGGAAGTTTCACTCCAGCGCATGCTCACTTGTAGAACAAGATACGTACCGTTGATGGTAGAATAACGCCCAGTAGCAGAACAAGATGCATCACTGTACTTATTGCGTGTTCAATATTAAATCCAATACGCGTCTTCTCACCTGACAATATCTATATATATACACTGCGTGGATTATTGATAAGACTACAAGGATGGTCGGTGTCATTACACGTTTACACAAATATGCACTTATTGAACAGCGCTAAGAATACATACATGTACGTATATGAACAAACTACATGTAACGAACAGTGATCAATTACATAAATTCCATTAAAATACTTAAATAAGAGTAGGGCAATCACGGACCCCTGAACACACCAGAGATACAATCAGGTGCCTACGATCTAGATACTACGTTTGTGTACATGTATATCAAGTCTACAAGTGAAGCTGTACACGAATAGTTGTAAAACTCCTGATCATCTCTGATTGAGCAAGGTAGAAGTTCTTGTAGTTTGTTAATATTTGGTAAGTAGCATTCTTCTACATTGTGAGGTAAATCCTGCATCAATGCGCATTGCATTAACAGATAGGGACATCATTGGGTTAGATTTTCTGATGATACGTATTCAGTGTATACAATGTCTACAGTGGCGTAACTTCCATTGAGGCAACCGAGGCAGCTGCCTCGGTAAAAAAAACAACACCTTTTACGTTGTTAAAATGTCGATAGCTGCGCCCCCCAGACCCCCTGCCTCGGTAATATTCGAACCCAAGCTACGCCTATGGTCTAGCAAGTATCTTATATACTAACTTGATAAAATCATATTTATAATGAATATTGCGAAATACTTTAAGGGCATGTTGTCCAGATATATATATTTTAGTCTACTATGTTATCATAAATGTATGATTTTTCAATAAAATTAACTGTCCGATATAACATTTGATGTAAACGACAACAATTATTTGATACACAACATCGTATATCAACCGGTATAACTCTCACTGAATTGTGTTGTCCTCTGTCACGGCGATAAGGACTTCCAGGGAAAGTTTGCATTGCATTACAAGAAGAAACGTACAAACTGTATTTGCATTCACAGTTCAGTACACAGTCATATTTCGCGGAGGTATATATTCGCGAAATTAAAACTGCCTTTCATGATATGGTAATACGAAGTCAGAATATATATTACAGAGTAAATACCAATTTCATACAGAAAACGTAAGAATAACCAGGAAAATATTATTCAAAACCATGTATCCCATATCATCGTTTTGTTACCAAGCACGCAAAATTCAGTCACACCTCTAACCCTATTCGAAAACAAAGCGTTTGGCGGAGGAGCAATCACTACCTATGTACGGACGTCTTAAGTTTGACACGGCCATGACTCGGAACTCATGACCTCCAGGTTACGATTGATTGATTGTATTGTTGAACGTCTCTCTCTCTCTCTCTCTCTCTCTCTCTCTCTCTCTCTCTCTCTCTCTCGAGAATATGTCACTCATATGGAGACGTCACCATTGCCGGTGAAGGGCTGTAAAATTAGGCCTATGCTCGACGCTTATGGCCATTGAGCAGGGAGGGGTCTTTATCGTGCCACACCTGCAGTGAAATATGTTGATTAATTGTATTGTTTAACGTCCCTCTCGAAAATATTTCACTCATATGGAGACGTCACCACTGCCGGTGAAGGGCTACAAAATTGAGGCCTATGATCGGCGCGTACAGCCATTGAGCAGGGAGGGATCTTTATCGTGCCACACCTGCTGTGACACAGGACCTAGGTTTTTGCGGTCTCATCCGAAGGACCGCCTCATTTAGTCGCCTCTTACGACAAGCAAGGGGGTACTGAAGATTTAATCTAACCCGGATCCCCACGGGATGCTGTGACGTAGGACCTCGTTTTTTGTGGTCTCATCCGAAGGACCGCCCCATTTAGTCGCCTTTTATAACAAGTAAGGGGTTCTGAGGACCTATTCTAACCCGGATCCACACGGGACTCCAGGTTACGAAACGAACGCTCTATACCATTGGAGAATCGCGACCGGTATGGATATAATTTCGTTTAGCGTATTAACTTTGTTTCACAAAATATTTGAAAAAGATATAAATATATCCACGTGAGTTTTATAAACGAGCACGATATGGACTTATTCGGGACAAAGATTTTGGAAAAAAGCAGCGAGGGAGATAAATAAAAATAACTAAAGATATGAACTCCTGCAAAATACACTCTGCATCAAGAAATAGCCGGTATTGGAATCGATCGTCTAATGTGTAAAGGCCACGGCGCAGAGTCATCTAGGAAAAGAGTACCAACTCATTCTCCATTGACATCAATACTAACTTCTGACCCTCTCACTAATTAGCTATAATAATTTTATAAATTAGCTATTTTGATTTTATAGAAATGACCGCCAACATTTGAAAGTTCATTCCAAGTGCTAATTAAAAACAAGAGGCCCATGGGCCACATCGCTCACCTGAGTCACCTTGGCCCATATCTGAAGACTTTCCATATATATTTGCATGTAAAACCTTAGTCCCTATTATGGCCCAAACTACCCTTTGCAAACTTGAATCTACACTATGTCAGAAAGCTTTCATGTAAATGTCAACTTCTTTGGCCCAATGAGAAGAAGATTTTTAAAGCTTTTTCCTATATTTGTATGTAAAACTTTGACCCCCCCCCCACTTGTGGCCACATCCTACCCCCCCGGGGGCCATGATTTGAACAAACTTGAATCTGCACTATGTAAGAAACTTTTCTTGTAAATATCAGCTTTTCTGACTCAGTGGTTATTGAGAAAAAGATTTTAACTATATATTTGTATGTAAAACTTTGATCCCCCTTGTGGTCCCATCCTACCCCCGGGGGCCATGATTTGAACAAACTTGAATCTGCACTATGTCAGAAAGTTTTCATGTTAAAATCAGCTTTTCTGGCTCAGTGGTTCTTGAGAAGAAGATTTTTCCTATATATTTGTATGTAAAACTTTGATCCCCTATTGTGGCCCCATCCAACCCCAGGGGCCCGGGATTTGAACAAACTTCAATGTGCATTATGTCAGGAAGCTTTCAGGTAAATTTCAGCTCTTTTGGCCCAGTGGTATTTGAGAAGAAGATTTTTAAATGACCCCACCCTATTTTTGCATTTTTGTGATTATCTCCCCTTTGAAAGGGACATGGCCCTTCATTTGAACAAACTTGAAAGCTCTTCACCCAAGGATGCTTTTGGCCATGTTTGGTTGAAATTGGCCCAGCGGTTCATGAGAAGAAGATGAAAATGTGAAAAGTTTACAGACAGACGGACGCCGGACAGAAACAACGAAAAATTATAGACAGGGTCCCGTTAATGCTTTTAAGGCCATATATTTGTGATTTACTACCATAAATTTACATGGCCGAGTGATTAAAGCATCGCGCTCTAAATCACACGGCCTCTGCTCGGCACGGATTCGAATCCCGCTCGCGCCGGTAAGTGAGAAAGTTTCCCTGTATTACTTTCGGAAGGCCGGTGGTCTCTTCCCAGGTACATTGTATCTGGGTTCTCTCGTCTCTTAAAACATTGTTGTGACGTCAGTTCTTTATCTTGACAGTACTTTATTTTTAATTTTTCATACTGTACTGAACATAGTCCAGTATTATTAAGAGCAGGCCAATATTATGAGAAATACTGTTTTTGATAGAACAATGTTTTAAGTAAGATACAAGACTCCGATGGTCTATTATGTCATATACGGAACTGATCACTCGCCGCAACGCGGCTCGTGCCAGTCCCGTATCTGACATAATAAACCATCTTCGTCTTGTATCCCTTACTTCCATCAATAAAAACTGGGCGCTACTAGGTAACTTAAAAATTGTTGAGTGTGGCGGAAAACAGCAAAACAATCAATCAAACAACAACACATTTACAATCTGAAGCAAATAACACCCTTTATTTCAAACATACTTCTACCATGGTAATTTCCTCAGTCGAGTCTTTAGTCTTTACAGCGACAGTTTTTCATCAAGGGTCAGGGTTCATAAGTTGGAGAGTAGGTGTCACTGCCTCCTTTCACTATCTGATTGCACCAAACGGCTCTATATTATACCATGAACTACTTGAAATCATTTGTTTGAACAAAACACTAGTTCATTCTATCGAAAAACGAGTTTGTCGGAACGAGAAACCGTGTCGCTCTTTTACATCTGGTACGGAAAAAGAACAGAGAGATATTATGGCATCAATAAATCATAATTCAACGGGCTATTGTACTTGCAGAGAATCGACTGTATATTGAATTGCAGGTAAGATTGTGTAGCTGTAGACTTAGCTGCAATAATATGTAGCCCCCTCCGATTTTTTTTGGGGGGTGGTGGTAGGGAGGGGGGCTACACCTACTTAGGATCTCCGTAGTGGTGTAAATGCGAGAGTGATTCACTCCCGCAACATTTTCGATCATTCTTAACATTTACGGACTTTCTTTACATAAATAAATTAATATTCTATGTTTCTTAGTCAATATATAAATTTACAACCTGCAACTTACGATTTGTGAGGCTCTATTCTACCGTTTTCAACAATTTCGATATATTCCAATTTATCGATTCATATTTGTGCGCCATGTTTGATGTACTGAAAGTTTCAACTTCCAATTGTCTCGTTATTTGCATATATATATGCCATATAAGGTAGGGTAGAAAGCTATTTCGTCGGTATTGAAAAGGTTTAGATTTAAGGAGGTATGCTACACCAGAGAAATTTGATGTAGATGAAAAGTGAAGGATATGTACAAAAATATTTTGAATTTGAAAATTTTCAAATTTACTTTATTTTGTCAAAAAATACAGTTTTAGTAGAAGGTAATCTGAAAAAAATTTAAAACCCCTGCTGGACTCGAACCTGCGACCTACAGTTCAGCAGTCGGTATTCTTTTTTTTTTTTTTTTTCTCTTTTTGCAGTCGGTATTCTAACCTACTGAGCTACTCGGCTAGGTATTTAAATGGAAAAGGAAAAGTCAAATATTGCTGATATCGATTTTGTCATCCATGTTTTTAAAGGAAGTCAGCCATTATGACGATGTAGAGTACTACCTTAATATCAAGTTAAACGAACGGCAGAGTGTAAATTCTTTCTGCAACCCTATGATTTTCCTTTCTTTGTTGGATTGGCTCGAGTAACTACATTTTCGCGCAGATTGTCAATGTTTAGATTTTTCAGTAGATCCACCTACGAAATCATGGCGGAGCAGACGAAGAATTTTGCATGTTGTACATGATGTTTAATGAAAAACACCTTTATTAGACATGCTCAAGCACAAAGTTGGTACTCCTTTTGGTGTAAACAACAGTTGGGACTAATACACGGAGCTTATTATCGGTTATTCATAAAATTATTTTGCACTATATTACGAGACGTCAGAATAAAAAAAAATCGGATAGGGCTACAGTATTACAGCTACTGTAGTCGGTGTGTGAATTCAATAATTCTGACAAGTATTTTGGAAAAAGAATTCCAGTTACGATTAAATCTAAATGAATAATAGGGTGACGTTATATATGTGTTAAAAATTCGCGGCATAAAGTGCATACACTCTAAAGTGCATTATGCAGAAACAAATCAGCTAAGACACTTCAGTGATATTTATGTGTTTTACAAATGCAGAACATCCCACTATATGAGAAAATGTTAAGAAATAAAGCAAAACGATTCCAGAATTAAATGTCTCTATATATTGTGATTTAAACACAATTAAAGGACAATAATTGATTTATGAACATCATTACTTATAAATTGACAAACTAAAATGGTGAACCTCTTTATAACGCCACCCTTGCTATACCATCAAAACAGGATAGTACTACTGATGCTGATATGATGGGGTGATCGATATTCGCTGTTCATTCTTATAATTAATGTTAGCGATATTCGCTGTTCATTCTTATAATTAATGTTAGCGATATTCGCTGTTCATTCTTATAATCAATATTAGTGATATTCGCTGTTCATTCTTATAATTAATGTTAGCGATATTCGCTGTTCATTCTTATAATTAATGTTAGCGATATTCGCTGTTCATTCTTATAATTAATGTTAGTGATATTCGCTGTTCATTCTTATAATTAATGTTAGCGATATTCGCTGTTTAATCTTATGATTAACGTTAGCGATACTCGCTGTTCATTCTTATAATGAATGTTAGCGATATTCGCTGTTCATTCTTATAATGAATGTTAGCGATATTCGCTCTTCATTCTCATAATGAATGTTAGCGATATTCGTTCTTCATTCTTAAAATCAATGTTAGCGATATTCGCTCTGCATTCTTATAATTAATTTTAGCAATGTTCGCTGTTCATTCATATAATCAATGTTAGCGATAATCACTGTTTCATTCTCATAGTTACTTGAATTGCAGCACAGAGCGGAATTCATGATCTTACATTTAACTAATTACACGGTTTTATATAGGAGGCGACGAACTTCAAGATTAATAAAAAGAAAACAAACACAGAAAACACAATTCACTGGTCCCGATTGTTGGAGAGATCAACACCTGAAACAACATAATTTACATTTGATTTTTGAAAACAGAGAATGCATTGATAACTTGCAGATTTCAACGCAGGAAAAGAAAGGGGATTTTTACATTACAATATGCAGAATGCAGCGTACTGGTATCGAGACAGCACACAAAGCATTTATGACTTATTTGTTTTTTGCAAAGTTATGTAATTAAGCATTATTTATAAGATGATTGCATTCAAACGTAAAACCACAGAGTAAGTGATCCGTATTGCAGCCCTGAGTTCTGAATGTGATTGGCGACCTAATTAAACTTGTTATTAAGTGAATAATCTCGTTCCTTCCAAACGTCAGCAAATATCTTTTTTGCTTTCAGGATTTAGTTTTTTAAAAAGGCTATTGGTTTACGGAGTTCAACCTGCACACATTCCTATGTGATTTGAAATTTTCAGATATTCCGAGGTTGTTTTACTTCATCGGATACTCTTATTTAATGTTCAATCAAAAGTTTTTAATTTTAAAAGCCAGCCAGCCAGCCCCTCCCTCCCTCCCCCCCCCCCCCCGGGTTTAAGTTTGTCACACCGGATACGTATTTCTTTACACCGCTTTTTTTATTTTCTTTAAACAGTCTGCTACGTCAGGAGACAATAGAGATGTGTTGAAGAGGATGATGTTATCAGTAACATGTATCGGAAAACACGAGGATGAAAACCTATCAACGTTTTCATAATTCAATTTTGAGGAGCTATGTGTCGGTTTAAGAATTTGATTTGATATAACATGTATATACGAATCTGTCGAAATATGATGTAAAGTACTATTTGTCTTTAAAAAATATACCAAAGTAAAGAATACATTTTTCACATATAGCTTCAAAAAAATCGCGCTAAACTACACGAAAATGATATTTCTACAAATTAGACAGGATTTACATGCACTAATACGTGAACCAATGAAATTAGCCTCAGTAGATGGACACGTTTTGTAATTAAACAATGATTATGATAAAATATGCTTCGTGCCTCATATATCACTAAATGTGGTATGCGAATAAGTTTGAAACTAAAACCGAAAGTTAAAAAAAAACTTGCCATGTAAAAGTACGATTTACGAATTAGGTGAATGACGTTTATCGGAGATTATGTACTCCTGTAGGTGGTTTGTGAAAATAAGGTTTTGTTTTAAGGTTTTAGAAAAGTAAAGTATTTAGCATTTGACTGATGCCTTCAGCATCAAATGATATCATTTAGCATAATAACTCTTATTTATTTACAATGATCTGCTTCTGAATACGAGCTGAAAGGATATTCATTATCAAATTTCAGTTAGATTGAAGTGATAGCGATGAAATTACATCAAATATATTCTACGGAAATATTGGTCTGGTCATTTGTTAGTTTAATAAATAACAAATTCACACACTGGGGTTCTTTCTTATTCTTTCATATGTAATATACAGCAAAATACAAGCTGCGAGTTACCAGAAATGTATTTTTTTTTTTTACATTCTTTGGGAAAATTGTGAATATGAAAATTATTTGTGAGTACTGTTATCAAATTACATTTTTTTCCGGATATCAGTAGCATTGTAAATGTATTGAAATGAGATAACTACGTGAATATATGAGTGAAGAAATCTCGAAAGGACATAAAACAAAGAAATACATGTAAATAAGAATGAAACGTCTATAGAGAGTATTTAAAGCTTTTGTTGGTTATAGAAATTATTTCACGAGTGAGACACGAATTTTAAATGTATATTTTCAAGTGAAATAAATTCCATATCCAACAACAAACATATTGAATTTTCTGTTTATTCTATTTTCTTTGGAAGTTAGCTCCTGAGCTTTTGAGCACAAATGTTACAACTAAGTGTTTACTGGTTCAGTACTGATCCCATTGTTACAACTAAGTGTTTACTGGTTCAATACTGATCCCATTGTTACAACTAAGTGTTTACTGGTTCAATACTGATCCCATTGTTACAACTAAGTGTTTACTGGTTCAATACTGATCCCATTGTTACAACTAAGCGTTTACTGGTTCAATACTGATCCCATTGGTGCAAACATATTACACATCTATTAATGAACTCTATCAAGTTGAAAAAATGTGTGTGTGAATTAAAATTTTAAAGAGTTTGGCAGAGACTATATATATATATATATATATATATATATATATATATATATATATATATATATATATTATTTCACTCAGTCGACATACATTTGCACAAAAGTAGATACGAAAGAATATGAATATATTTAAGCGTACATACATATATTATAATGTTCATTTTCTTTTTATGAGAGAGAGAGAGAGAGAAGAGGGAGTCGGTTGACTAATGGAGACCATTTTCCCCAGTCCCTTCTTTCCTTATAACTATCCTGGTTGATTTGATACAATTGTTTCCAATCATTTATAAGGGCTTTAACTGTTAGCTGATTTTTTGGCATCTATTCACACACACACACACACACACACACACACACACACACACACACACACACATATATATATATATATTGATTATTATAAGTAATGCATTGTATGACCTGAAATGTTTTTGTTTTGTATCACCAAATATAATAGTTTTGACATCAAATTCTATTTCAATCTCCTTTGAATTGCAATATCTGATAAATTCTGATAATAATTGTACTTTTGGACAATCCCAAAGTAAATGGTAAATTGTTTCGTCTTCCCTCTCACAAAAGGTGCATATTTTAGAATCTACTCTACCTAATTTGTACATATAGCTATTAGTAGTTAAAATGTGGTGGTTAACTCTACCATAATAATTTGGAATCCAATGTAGTCAAGAATGGAAGGTAAAAGATTGCCTTCCATTGGTTATCAGAGGTAATGAAATATCTACTCCATTTCTTTTTTCCTGTGGGTATAGCATCTGATTTATTGAGAGTATCATACATAGGTTTCGACCAATTAGTTTGATATTCAAGGGGATAAGGGGTTTTTGCACAGATGCTTTACTTGTAAAGTTATACTTTTTCATATCTTTGGCTACTACTTGTGTTATACCCATATATGTTAAAAAATTCATTTGTAGGTTAAATCTGTCTTTAAATATTTTAAAATTTAAAATTTCTCCTTTTTCTTCAAGTATATCATGTACATTTTTTATTCCTTTGTCATACCATGTTTTATAGAAGATGGACTGACTTTCTATCTTGAACTTATGATTATTCCATAAAGGTTGGCTCATATAGTCCTCCCAAGATTTAATGACTTCTTCTTGAATTTCCCTAAAAGCCACCATGACATCTTTCCAGAAGTCTTTTTTTTTTTTTTTTTTTTTTACATTTTCAACTATCTTTAAGATATAGTCTGAAAATGTATTTATTAATTTGTCCAAGTTTACAATATTTTTAAGGAGACTTTTCCATTTTGAGTTGTCCTCCATAACCAATCTCCTTATCCAAGTCGACTTTAGTCCTTTGATATAACAATCTAGATCAACCATTTTTAGTCCCCATATGCATACTTTTGTGTGGCAACTTTTCTTTTAATTTTATCAGATTTTGAATTCCAGACAAATTCAAATAAAATAGTATTAAGTTCTTTTATGAAAGCATTCTTTGGGTTTGGTAAGGCAATAAATAAATGATTTAGTTGTGAAATTAGGAGTGATTTCACTAGAGTTATTTTCCCAATTGGAGTCAACTTTCGTTTACTCCACTGGTCAATAATTAACTTAATCTTCACAAGTTGTTTGTCATAGTCGAATTTCAAAATTTTATTTAAATCCACATCATGGATTCCTAGTAGTTTAAATCGAGTTGTCCATTTGAAATTCATATCAGAACATAATCTTTCATCTGAATAATTTTTTACTTCCTATCCATACAATCTGCGTTTTATCTCGGTTTATTTTGAGACCAGATAATTTATAAAATTCATCAAGTTCTTTCAAAGTGTCATCTGCGTACTGTGACATTAGATATTCTGTGTTATTGATTAGAATTCCCTTTATACTTCTGTTATTTTTAATTTTTATAGCCAAAATTTCAGCGCATAATAAGAATATGTAAGGTGATAGTGGGTCCCCTTGCCCACAGCCACGTCCTAGTTTAAAGAAATTCGATAAAAAGCCCGCTTGTGTCACACATGAAACCGCATTATAGTGAAATGTTGTAATCCAACTACAGAAAGAAGGTCCAAAATTAAAGTATTGCAAAGTATCTTTTATAAATTTTCAAGAAACAGAATCAAAGGCTGTTTCAAAATATATCATAACTAGCACTCCGGGAATATAATTTGTTTCTGTATAATTCATTAGATCATATATTAATCTACTGTTTTCTCCTATGTACATTCCAGGTATGAAACCTGTTTGATCATTACTAATAATTTTACTAAGTACAGTTTTTATTCTTCTTGCAATACAGCCTGACCCAATTTTATATGTAACATTGAGAAGAGAAATTGGTTTCCAGTTGTTTAGAGAGAATTTTGATTTTCCCTCTTTGGGTATGCAAGTTATAATTCCTTGTTTTTGTGTTGATGATAATTCTCCTTGGTCAAATCCATAATTTAACGATCGCACGACAAAAAAACCCCAATTTTTCCCCAGAAAATTTTAAAGTATTCAGCTGTGAAGCCATCACTACCTGGGCTTTTGTTATTTGACATATCCTTTAAGACTATAGATGCTTCTTTGTGAGTAATATAGCCTTCTATTGATTTTTTCTCTCCATCAGATAGTTTAGGAACACTAAAATCCTTTAATATATGAGATATTTTACCATCTGCTTTTTCATTTATATTTCTATTACTCGAATATAAGTTTCTATAAAAATTTCCACCTCCATCAGAATGTCTTCTTGTTTGATTATTTCTCTTTGTACATCATTTTCTACAATTATTACTTTTGGAATGATTTTATTTGTAAAAATGGCGATTCTCTAGGTTGAGAAAACAATTAGATGGCTTTTCTCCTTCATTTATCCACTTAGCCCGGGAACGTACCATACAACCATTGACCTTATGATTTCGTATATTTTCAAGATCTTTTTTCTTTTCATTTATAGTTTCAATATTTCGTTCAAAATCCCTTTCCAATTCTTCTAGTTGATCTTGTAAATCCTTTTCTTTTTTTTTGATCTTTCCTTTTTGATGTGACTTGCATATGAAATTGTTTTTGATCTGATTTCCATCAATAGGTTTCTAAAAATAGTTGATCATTAATTATAAACTGTATGTCTGCTTCAGGATTGTCTAAAACTGACTCTCTTTCATACACGGGAACTGCGTATTGTTGTTGTATTTGATCAATATGATTATTAAAACATTTAATATACTCTATGTCTTTTAAAAGTGAGTTATTAAACTTCCATAGTCCCTTCCCATGTTTGAAATTATTTAATTTAAGTGATACATACACTGGAGAATGATCTGATCTATAGCTTGTCATAATGTCACTGCTTTTAACTTCTTTAGGAGGGAAGCAGATATAAGAGAGAAATCTAGGCGAGCTTGTTTCATAGGATTAGGTTTTCTCCAAGTGAACCTATTTACATTTGGATGGAATTCTCTATATATATCTACTAAATTTAAAGATAACATTTGTTCTAGAACAGCTTCCCTTGCCTTGGGGACAGAGACTATATTTTGTGGCGGAAGGATAATAATCAAAAAGTTCAAAATCTGCATGATTATTACAGTTTCTGGTTCATCCAATATATCTTTTAGTTTTATACTCTTATACATGTATTTCAGTTTTATAATTTATTATACAAATAGTTCAGACTTGGAACTAGTTTAAATGTTGTAATTTATTGATTTTATTTGTCCAAACAGAACACTGATTCTTTTAAAAGTTTAAATTTATTTACCGAAATTTTGTATAGAAATTCAGCATTTTCGCCAATAAGTTAATTTTTTTTTTTTTTTATCTCCAACCCTCTCGTTTTTCGTCCCATTTTGAATTTTGAGACAAGACCATGAAAATTATGTGAAAGTTTAGAAATTACTCCTAATATGTTCCTTAAACTGTCAAATTTGATGTCATGAATTTTTACGATTATCACGTGCAAAATGGTCATTATTCATTTTCATTACTAATATTAAACTTTTTAAAAAATCTGTATTGTTAGAAGGTATGGTTGTATATCTATTTTATGTAATTATTGATATGTGTTGCTCATGTTGTGTTGAAACCAACATACAAAACAAGTTTAATTAAATAAATCTTTCAAGTACAAAAAGGTCATGTTTAGAACACTGTATGTTAATAACAAGAGTTGCGACTCCAGTTTTTAGCTCACCTGAGCTGAAAGCTCAAGTGAGCTTTTCTGATCACCTGTTGTCCGTCGTCTTTAAACTTTCTACATTTTCGACTTCTTCTCCAGAACCACTGGGCCAATTTCAACCAAATGCGGCAAAAGGTATCCTTGGGTGAAGGGCTTTCACGTTTGTTCAAATGAAGGGCCATGCCCCCGTCAAAGGGGAGATAATCACAGAAATGCAAAAATAGAGTGTGGTCATTTAAAAATCTTTTTCTCAAGATCCACTTAGCCAGAAGAGCTGAAATTTACATGAAAGCTTCCTGACATACTGTAAATTCAAGTGTGTTAAATTCATGGCCCCCGGGGGAAGGATGGGGCCACAATAGGGGATCAAAATTTTATATACAAATATATAGGAAAAATCTTCTCAAGAACCACTAAGCCAGAAAAACTGAGATTTACATGAAAGCTTCCGGACATAGTGCAGATTCAAGTTTGTTAAAAGCATGTTCCCGGAGGGAAGGATGGGGCCACAATAAGGGATCAAAGTTTTACATACACATATATAGGGAAAATCTTTAAAAATCTTCTTCTGAAAAACTACTGGGCCAGGAAAGTGGAAATTTACATGAAAGCTTTCTGACATAGTGCAGATTCAAGTTTGTAAAAAATCATGTCCCCCTGGGGCTAGGATGGGGCCACAATAGTGGATCAAAGTTTTACATGCAAGGTGAAGATAACGAACAGTGATCAATCTCATAACTCCTACAAGCAATACAAAATAGATAGTTGGGCAAACACGGACCCCTAGACACACCAGAGGTGGGATCAGGTGCCTAGGAGGAGTAAACATCCCCTGTTGACCGGTCACACCCGCCGTGAGCCCCATATCCTGATATAGGGAAAATCTTTAAAAATCATCTTCTCAAGAACCACTGAGCCAGAATAGCTGAGATTAACATGAAAGCTTTCTGACATAGTGCAGATTCAAGTATATTAAACTCATTACTCCTGGGGCTAAGGATGGGGCCACAATAGGGGATCAAAGTGTTACATAACTAATTAATAGAAGAAAAATATTTTAAAATTATCTCCTTAAAAAGCATTGGGCCAAAGAAGTTTACATTTGCACGAAAGCTTCCTGACATAGTGCAGATTCAAGTTTGTAAATATCCTGGACCTCGGGGGATAAGACGGGGCTAAAGTAGGGGTTCAAATTTTACATACAAATATATAGGGAAAATCATTTAAAATCTTCTGAAAAATCACTGGGCCAGAAAAGTTTATGTTTACATCAAAGCTTCCTGACATAGTGCAGATTCAAGTTTATAAAAACCATGGTCCCCGGGAGTAGGTTGGGGCCACAATAGGGATCAAAGTTTTACATGCGAATATATAGGAAAAATCTTTAAATATGAGCCAAGGTGACTCAGGTGAGCAATGTGACCCATGGACCTCTTGTTCTTTTTAATTTCCTGATTCTCTTTCAATGTAGAAATCAAAAATATACTTCCTCAAACAAATGATATTACTCCAAATCTCAGGTGCGAACCTCTTTAAGCACTTTTAGATGTTCCTGTATTGACGTTTAAAACAATTTTGTACAGGAAATACATGTATAGTACATAATATACCTTTGAAGAAATATGCAAAATATATCATTCAATCTTATTTTGGGTATTTAAATAACAAACATTAAAAATTAGTTATATATCACGTAAAATAAAGGAAATCTTATGTATCACGGATGAATATTGCGTCAAGTAGCCCCTATATTTATTTATTTTAACACTTTGAAAATAACACTTGTTATATCAATATTGTTTTCTATGTATAAATTTCAGTATTTCACTGTTGAAAATGTAATACACATATATTTCACTAGTTACATAAATATAAGATTATATACAATGTAATGATAATATAATAAAGATAATAATAATACACGTACTTTATTTCAAGAAAGTGATCTGGTTAGTACACGGACTGCTCCTCCACGGAACCTGCCAGCTGATACAGACAAATCTATACACAAATAATCATTGAAACAGTCTTAAAAGCATGAAAACAAGAGCACGTAACAAAACTCACAATCACTTATCATAATTAATTATCAGTAACAAACAATCACAAAATCTGATAATCCAGATTGCGATTAAAAGACATAAATATTAGTGGACAACGCCATCAATCACACAATTGTCCGGGACGTCAGTACTTTGTGAAATGCTACGGTGTTTGATTAATATCTGGTAACTCTGAATTTCATGTTTCTTTGTCTATAATTGTAAAACCTTGTTAGATTCATTGTTTGGATTTCATAAAAGGTGTTCGACTCGATCGAGTTATGTATGTCAGTGTAATACCTTATCGTTCTTTTTTGTGTTTGGATTTTTTTTTTTAAAATATCATAAGACAAAGAGAATCAGGAAAAAAAAACATAAAGCAAATTTTTAGGTAAAATGCAGAATGTTAATGGGCTTCGTACAACACATTTGCATTTCACGAACCTGTCATTAACCAAGATGTTTTGTTTTTATCCAATCCGACCACAAGTAAAATATGATTTATTAACTTTATTATTTTACCTTTTATTCAAAGTTAAGTTTCCATTTTCATTCGAAAATAGTACATTTCACTCATCTTCAGACATCAATGTGTACGAGTGTCAAACTTCCTTAATGATATCGTAAAATCAGATTATATATCATTTACATGGATTTTTGAATGTAAAATGATTATATTCTAAATTTCTAAGTGATTATACTAAATTACCCCATTTAGTAACGCCACTTTAATATGTGAAAGTAAATTCAAATCGTTATGAACAAAACGATTATTCTTTAAATCCTTTACAATTCAAATTGTCTTTGTTTACCATTACAAAAATATTGTATAAATAAAATAAAGCAATTAATAATAAAATGAAAATAAAGAAAGAATCACGAAGATTGTTTTAAAACTGTACAGAATACGGGCCTTGTAATTACATTTGTCGCATAAACAATAAAAGGTTTAAAAGACGAATATGTTCACGTATGCTTTCATTTTAAATACGTTGCTAGGAAACGCTTCGATCTTTAGATACAGCACGAGTGAATTATTTCATAATCAGTTATTACGTGTGAGGGTATATCGCAGAATAATGACAGCGGCATTCCTTTGATCACTGCATTGATTGATTGAATATTGTTTAACGTCCCTCTCGAGATTATTTCACTCATATGGAGACGTCACCACTGCCGGTGAAACAACCGTGGTAGAGTATATGATAATCATGTGACTTTTGAATACGACTGTATCGAATGAAAATCTTGAATGCTGTATATTTCATTTCTTGCCACTTGATGTTCGGCGGTCTTAAATGTAGCTGGGGGGGGGGGGTTGATTAGTCCCAATTTTCTCCCAGGGAGTGTAAGTTGTACAGCTAATGTATATAATGAAAGCAAGCAGTGTAGGGATTATTTTTGAACCTGGAGTGTACGGGCTGAGGGTTAACAAAAGCAAGGCAATTCTGGTTTTAACTGTTGAAATCCACTCATCAATACTCATTAAGATCAATATTTTGATTTCTACAATTTGATTTCCCAAAAATGTTTTTAGAATGATTTTTTTTTTTAAAAAGATGGCTTTCGAAGACCCCACCCCCAATAAAAATTTCTCAATTTTTACGTTATCTTCGCCTTTCATTATGGAGAAAAAATTTCGAACGAAAGTAAAACAATTAAACAATTATATGCCTAATCTTTTTAAAATTCTAAGACGATTTACATGTATATCTCTATTTTGTATTGCTTATAGGAGTTATGAGATTGATCACTGTTCGGTATCTTCACCTTTATAGGAATTATGAGATTAATCACTGTTCGTTATCTTCACCTTTATAGGAATTATGAGATTGATCACTGTTCGTTATCTTCACCTTTATAGGAATTATGAGATTGATCACTGTTCGTTATCTTCACCTTTATAGGAGTTATAAGATTGATCAATGTTCGTTATCTTCACCTGTATAGGAGTTATGAGATTGATCACTGTTCGTTATCTTCACCTTCATAGGAGTTATGAGATTGATCACTGTTCGTTATCTTCACCTTTCATATTACTCCTCCTAGGCTTTTGATCCCACCCCTGGTGTTTACAGGGTTGGTGTTTGCCCTTCTCTTAATTTTGTATTCTCTATAAGATTTATTCCTCGTCATCACTTTTCACCTCTTTCAGTTGCTGAGGTGGTACATGTATCAACACCGAAAATATTTAAGTCGGGATGAATCAACTTCATACAATACAAAATTTACAAATATTTGTGGTCAGGAATGCCGAAACAATCTCACTACACATCATCAGTAACACAAAACAATATAACTACACACCATCAATAATACAAAACAATATCACTACACATCATCACTAATACAAAACAATATCACTACACATCATCGGTAATACAAAACAATATCACTACACATCATCACTAATACAAAACAATATCACTACACATCATCACTAATACAAAACAATATCACTACACACCATCAGTAATACAAAACAATAAAACTACACATCAGTAATAAAAAAAACAATATCACTACACACCATCAGTAATACAAAACAATATCACTACACATCATCAGTAATACAAAACAAATATCAGTACACATCATCAGTAATACAAAACAATATCACTACACACCATCAGTAATACAAAACAATATCACTACACATCCGTAATACAAAACAATATCACTACATATCAGTAATACAAAACAATATCACTACACATCATCACTAATACAAAACAATATCACTACACATCATCAGTAATACAAAACAATATCACTACACATCATCACTAATACACAACAATATCACTACACATCACTAATACAAAACAATATCACTACACATCAGTAATACAAAACAATATCACTACACATCAGTAATACAAAACAATAAAACTACACATCAGTAATACAAAACAATATCAGTACACATCATCAGTAATACAAAACAATATCACTACACATCATCACTAATACAAAACAATATCACTACACACCATAAGTAATACAAAACAATATCACTACACATCATCACTAATACAAAACAATATCACTACACACCATCAGTAATACAAAACAATATCACTACACATCATCACTAATACAAAACAATATCACTACACACCATCAGCAATACAAAACAATATCACTACACATCACTAATACTAAACAATATCACTACACACCATCAGTAATACAAAACAATATCACTACACATCACTAATACTAAACAATATCACTACACATCATCACTAATACAAAACAATATCACTACACATCATCACTAATACAAAACAATATCACTACACATCATCAGTAATACAAAACAATATCACTACAAATCAGTAATACAAAACAATATCACTACACATCAGTGATACAAAACAATATCACTACACATCATCAATAATACAAAACAATATCACTGCACATCAGTAATACAAAATAATAACACTACACACCATTAGTAATACTAAACAATATCACTACACATCATCGGTAATACAAAACAATATCACTACACATCATCAGTAATACAAAACAATATCACTACACATCATCACTAATACAAAACAATATCACTACACATCAGTAATACAAAACAATATCACTACACACCATCAGTAATACAAAACAATATCACTACACATCATCGGTAATACAAAACAATATCACTACACATCAGTAATACAAAACAATATCACTACACATCATCAGTAATACAAAACAATATCACTACACATCAGTAATACAAAACAATATCACTACACACCATCAGTAATACAAAACAATATCACTACACATCAGTAATACAAAACAATATCACTACACATCATCAGTAATACAAAACAATATCACTACACATCATCACTAATACAAAACAATATCACTACACATCAGTAATACAAAACAATATCACTACACACCATCAGTAATACAAAACAATAAAACTACACATCAGTAATACAAAACAATATCACTACACACCATCAGTAATACAAAACAATATCACTACACATCACTAATACTAAACAATATCACTACACATCAGTAATACAAAACAATATCACTACACATCAGTAATACAAAACAATATCACTACACATCATCGGTAATACAAAATAATATCACTACACATCATCACTAATACAAACAATATCACTACACACCATCGGTAATACAAAACAATAAAACTACACATCAGTAATACAAAACAATATCACTACACACCATCAGTAATACAAAACAATATCACTACACATCACTAATACTAAACAATATCACTACACATCATCAGTAATACAAAACAATATCACTACACATCAGTAATACAAAACAATATCACTACACATCAGTAATACAAAACAATATCACTACACATCAGTAATACAAAACAATATCACTACACATCATCAGTAATACAAAACAATATCACTACACATCATCAGTAATACAAAACAATATTACTACACATCATCAGTAATACAAAACAATATCACTACACATCATCGGTAATACAAAACAATATCACTACACATCATCACTAATACAAAACAATATCACTACACACCATCAGTAATACAAAACAATAAAACTACACATCAGTAATAAAAAAACAATATCACTACACACCATCAGTAATACAAACCAATATCACTACACATCACTAATACTAAACAATATCAGTACACATCATCAGTAATACAAAACTATATCACTACACACCATCAGTAATACAAAACAATATAACTACACATCCGTAATACAAAACAATATCACTACATATCAGTAATACAAAACAATATCACTACACATCATCACTAATACAAAACAATATCACTACACACCATCAGTAATACAAAACAATAAAACTACACATCAGTAATTCAAAACAATATCACTACACACCATCAGTAATACAAAACAATATCACTACACATCACTAATACTAAACAATATCACTACACATCATCAGTAATACAAAACAATATCACTACACATCATCACTAATACAAAACAATATCACTACACATCAGTAATACAAAACAATATCACTACACATCATCAGTAATACAAAACAATATCACTACACATCAGTAATACAAAACAATATCACTACACATCATCACTAATACAAAACAATATCACTACACATCAGTAATACAAAACAATATCACTACACATCATCAGTAATACAAAACAATATCACTTCACATCAGTAATACTAAACAATATCACTACACATCATCCGTAATGCAAAATAATATCACTACACATCATCAGTAATACAAAACAATATCACTACACATCAGTAATGCAAAACAATATCACTACACACCATTTGTAATACAAAACAATATCACTACACATCAGTAATACAAAACAATATCACTACACATCATCAGTAATACAAAACAATATCACTTCACATCAGTAATACAAAACAATATCACTACACATAATCCGTAATGCAAAATAATATCACTACACATCATCAGTAATACAAAACAATATCACTACACATCAGTAATACAAAACAATATCACTACACATCATCAGTAATACAAAACAAAATCACTACACATCAGTAATACAAAACAATATCACTACACATCATCAGTAATACAAAACAATATCACTACACATCCGTAATACAAAACAATATCACTACACATAATCCGTAATGCAAAATAATATCAGTACACATCAGTAATGCAAAAGAATATCACTACACATCATCAGTACACACCATCAGTAATTCAAAACAATATCAGTATGTTCCAAATGTGTAATACAGTCATATGTCAGTGTCGATATACACACGGTTAGAGGGAAGGTACACATGGCATGCCGTGGAATACAATACTGGGGCTTGTTTTAGAAAACAACTTACGGCAAGGTCGCAAGTCTTAAATTGTATCACACAGTTATTACTTTAAGTGAATGAAATAAAACTTTCTGAGGCTTAATTTCCAACATTTAAAAAAAAAATATTTTGCATATGGAGTGAATGACTTTACAATAAACCTGAAAATTCCAGTATGTAAAGTTTTGTCGTAAGTCGTAAGTTCTTTTTTAAAATGCACCCCAGATTTTCTATGAACCAATAGAGAAAATCTTGTATAAATGTAGATGTGCATATTTTGTTTTCAAAGGATAATCATTCAATGCTTGATTAACCAATACGCAGTTAATATCTGGAAAGACATGTTTGCATTCAAATTATTATTTTCAATGCTTAAAATTTTTTCAGATTAAGAATTGATCAATTAGTGATCAAAATATACATGGCTTTTGATTAAGTGGAGATATCTGTAACTGTCTTTACATAACACTGGAAGATTCAAATAATCGAGATTATTTGAGTTTATATCAAATAATCCGTATTAATTTTGATACACCCTGTAGGTCGGGTCTACGTGACTTTAGCGGCTAGATGGTACAAGTTAATTTGTATGCACTACGTCACACTCGGTACTCCCTGTGATCGAACCCATTCATTACACTTTTCCAACCGAAGCAGCAACGTGGTTCTGTATTAGAGGCGGAAACCAAGCACGTGGCCGAAGTTTTTCTCTCCCCTTTTTGGATTTATTCCCTACACATAGCTTTTAGACAATTTTTCCTGCATTAGGAATGCCACCTATAAAACTAGCAGCGACCCAGAGATCCCCGGCCAGGGGGGTCGGGATGAAACGTAATCGTCGGACAACAGCTCAACTCCGGGAACGAAGTCCAAATCACACGGCCACACCTTGGACGGATCGACTAGCCCCTGCAGAGGGGCAGCCACAGCCCCCTGAGTAGGTCCCTCGATTCCCAATCGATAATACACCGGATAACCCGGGTGAGTCTTGCAATTTTTTGTTGAACCAAGCGGCATATTTACCCTTGGCTTTACCTTGTCAAATTACATCTGCATGCGATGATATCGGCAGTCATGTCTCGCTTAAACTCAAGCAAAAAATATGGGAGGGGGATTTATTGATCTGTCTGTCCTACTCAAATCTGCTACGGAATTGGAGCAGTTTGAGTCCCACGGGGATTTACAACTTGTCAATGGCAAGCTATGCGTAGTCAAGCGCCAACTTAACTCCTTTTTGAGCATTGAAAAGTGGACATCAGCCTTCATGATTTACATGAGTATTGTACTTCAACATAGTCAAACGGCCCAGAAATGCTTAAGTACATGCGAGATATAAGGCTTGCAGCTAATCGTTCACAAAATTGGCAAAAGTATGACGACCAATTCCGACTCCGTATAAGGCCTCCAACCCTGCTATGTCTTCACAGCGAATTCTGGTTGATGTACATAAACAACCAATCAAATTTCTCTCATCCCTAGAAGGTGTCAAGCGGTTTATAGGTGTCTCAATATATCAAGACTTCCTATATCTTATTATTTTTTTTTCAGCAGCCTTTTCATTGGCATTTTTACGGTTTGCACAGTCAGTAAGTTTTGTCATCGTCGATTCCACAAGTTTCTCAAAACCAGCTAGGTCAAACGTTGGTATTTTCACATAGGTCCAAGACCAACCAAACCGGCAAACCCCTAGTTTGTCAAATTATCTGCCCAACACTACTAATTAAGGCATATTTATAGCCCCCCCCCCTCCCATTACTTATATATTGCTCTTTTCATGCGGATGGCTACTCCTACGACACGTTTTCAGTACCTAGAACATATTGGCATGATGCCCATAGTTGCATGATAAAAATTCATGGCTAACCAGGTTAGAGGTTTGTACATTGGACACAACCATGTCATCAAGGCTACTGAGATTGAGTTGTTCCGAACAGATGGCACTCGTCTGTATGTCGGTCCTGGGAAATCAATTATTTCTCAGCAATATCAAGCGGCCTTGGATTTTTTTTTCTTTTTCTTTTTCTTTCTTTCTTTCTTTCTTTCTTTTTCTTCAAATGTCAAGGTTTTTCTTACCCGCAGCACAAGTAATTTATCATTTCGTGCTTGTTGCTGTTTGCCAATTGTGCGTTTACTGTAATTTTTGTGCAACTCCAGTTTCAAGTACTGTGGTTTGGTCAAATGACTTATTCTTATCCATGTAATTCTTTATTATGCCCCCCTTTGAAAAAGAGGGGGTATATTGTTTTGCACCTGTCGGTCGGTCGGTCTGTAGACCACGTGTTGTCCGCTCTATCTTAGAACCATTCACTTGATGATAATGATATTTCATATGTGGGTTAGTTATGAGTAGAAGAGGATCCCTATTGTTTTTCAGGTCCAAAGGTCAAGGGTCAATCTACTCTGGACATAGGAATATAATGTCCGCTCAGTGTCTTGAGAGCCCTTTGCTTGAAAGACATCAAACTTGGCACACTGGTGCATCCTAAGGAGTAGATGACCCCTATTGATTTTGGGGTCACATGGTCAAGGGTCAAGCTGGGCATGGGAATATACTGACCATTCAATGTCTAGAGAACCCTTTGCTTGACGGACATCGGGCTTGGTGCGCCGGTGCATCTTCAGAAGAAGATGACCCCCCATTGATTTTGAGGTCACATGGTCAAAGGTCAAGGGTCAAACTGGACATACGAATATACTGTCCGCTCAATATCTTGAGAACCCTTTGCTTGACGGACATCAGGCTTGGTGCACTGGTGCGTCTTCGGGAGAAGATGACCCCTATTGATTTTGAGGTCACATGGTCAAAGGTCAAACTGGACTTAAGATATAATTTCTGATCAATGTCTTGAGAACCCTTTGCTTGACAGACATCAGGCTTGGTACATTGGTATATCTTCGGGGGAAGATGACTCCCATTGATTTTGAGGTCACATGATCAAAGGTCAAGGGTCGGGCTGGACATGGAAATATACTGTCCGCTCATATCTTGAGAACCCTTTGCTTGACAGACATCAAACTTGGTACACTGGTGCGTCTTCAGGAGAAGATGACCCCTATTGATTTTGAGGTCACGTGGTCAGGGGTCAAGGGTCAAACTGGACATAGGAATATACTGTCCGCTCGGTGTCTTGGGGACCCTTTGCTTGACAGACATCAAACTAAGTACAGTGGTGTATATTCAGGAGGAGATGACTCCTATTGATTTTGGTGTCGCATGGTCAAAGGTCAAACTGAACATAGTAATATACTGTCCACTCAATATCTTGATAACCTTTTTGCTTGACGGACATCAAACTTGGTACGCTGGTACATTTTCAGGAGAAGACGATCCATATTGATTTTGAGGTCAAAAGTCAATTGTTGAACTGGACATAGTAATATCTTGTTTCCTATATTTTAAGAATTGTTTGCTTGATTGACACCAAACTTGGTACACTGGTACAGCATAAGGAGTAGATGACCCATATTGTTATTTAGGTCACATGGTCAATTCACTCTTGACATAGGAGGATGTTGTCTGCTCAGTGTTTTGAATTGATGATGCTACTATCAATTAAATGATGTGTGTGTGTATGGCCCTTTTCGATTGCACCAGGGGTGGGGTGGGGTGGGGTGGGGGGCATATGTGTTTTACAAACATCTCTTGTTGTATTTTGAGTTTCACTCAGTTATTAATCCTACAAGTTTTTTGTGGGGGACATTGTTCCAATGTCTGTGGCCGAACTGGGGAGTCGGTAATGGTATTTGATGACTGTTTCTGCTCCAAAACCTGGTTGTTTCCCCCACCTGCTTCTAAAGCAGGGGGCAATTTACAGTACTAAAAGTCGTACAAGTTAAAACAAGTAAACTAATAGTGGGGCCACCACCGGGGACGGTTGGGCCCACATCCACCTCACTTCAGTGAGGGGATGCTACAGTCTGATGCATGTTTGGGGCTTATGTCCAACATGATAATGTACATACCAGGTAGCACTGCAGGAGACAGGGTGAGAAGGGCGGGTCTCGCTTACCTCCTTAGAACGCTGGCGTCCGTTCAGGTCTGGGCACTGAATGTTTTACTCGGGCCCCCCAGCGTACCCCTTACAAGTTAAGTTAAACTGGCTCACTGGGCGACTCCCCAGTTACCCCACAAAAGTTTCACATGCGGCCGATATTGTCCATTTCAGTATATCCCGGATGTGTCATTGCTGTTATATGAATAAATTGGTAAACGTTGCTTGTGTCTGTTATTCACTACAATGAGTCATGGACTGTTATTACAGCCAGTTTTTTGGTTTTATCTATCAGGCGGATTCTTTAATTAATATTCAACGTATGATTATGATTACTTTATTGTGTGTACAAAATGTAGAGTAATGACGTGATGAAAGTATTTTGTCCTGTTGGTTATCGGCCTATATGAATAGTTGTAAAAGTTCATCAATGTTTTATTCATGATTGTATTATATAATCCAATACTCCGCCTAAACATGCAGAAGGCATATATTAACCATGTGTTATCTAATAAATCCAAAATCTGCGTCAAATATGGCAGTTGAAAGAACGTAGAATGTACCGATAACGAACTATCAATTAGATGTGCCAACGAATGTAACCAATTTCATCATATCACGCTGTACTAATTCAGATCACTAAATAACTGCTATCAGATAAACAATGTACAATGACATAAATGCACAAATCAGGTAAACAATGTATGATGTCATCAATTCCGATGTTTGCCTCTATAACCATTTAGCGCTTCTTCATGTAACAAATAATTCAACAAACACGTAGGTGGGATAGGGAGAGTTTTTTAATGAACAGAATTTCTGTGATATATAATTTTGACTTTTCTTTTTCCATGGATTGGATCATCAATATATGTAGCGTTATCAATGGTTTCTTTTAAATTCATTCAGGCCTGCTCAAATGTTCTTCATAAACAATGCATAAAATGACTTTTAAGATAAATGACAATCGTTCTGATAAAACCATATGACAATACCATATGGATATGAAATGATAGTTCTTTTGATATAATGATAATTATTTGCTAATGATCTGAAAAATACGATCAAACCAGGTAGCAAAAAGTTAGAGAAAATAAACATTGACCGTTTGCATATATGTCTAGAAATAATGGCATCATAAATCAAAAGTCTGTACATTGACGTCAGTTATTTAAAATTTTAGTTTTTATTTGATACGAAAGAAAGCTCTGTAAGGAGGCGTGACTACAGAATTGGATTATATTTCCAACAACTGCAAGGTATACCTGATCAGGGAAATATCTCGTTCTGTCTACTTCGTTGTTAGATAATTTCAACTCTCATCATGGTAAGTACTAGTAATGCAACACAGTATAATTCATATTTACAAAAACTGTTATTAGTTTGTTTACCTCTTAATATAATTCTGATTTATTTGTTTATTTATTTTTTTCATACTTAGTTCCGATACCTTCTGGTTTTCTCGTTGGTCTTTTTATTGATTACGGAGGACGTATGCGCTTGGGGAAGATTAAGAAGAATCTGGAGAAGAATTAAAAGGGGGGTTAAAAAGGTGACAGAAGTCATAGCTACTGCTAAAACTGTCTCGACTATCGCTAAAGCAGCTGCGGTAACTTTAGGCAAAAGATCCACAGATGATGTAAGATTTTAGATTAATCATGATCAATACTATTTGTTTGGTATTTCAGTATAACTATTATAGCTCACTTCGGTGAAAGCTCAAGTGAGCTATTTTGATCACTCGTAGTCCTTCGTCTGTCTGTAAACGTTTCACATTTTCATCTTCTCCAAATCCACTGGGCCATTTTCAATCAAACTTGGTACACATCATCCATGGTTAAAGGGAATTTAAGTTTGTTTAAATAAGGTTCATGTCTCTTCAAAGGGGAGATAATCACGAAAGTGCAAAAATAGGGTGGGGTCATTTAAAAATCTTCCTCTCCAGAACAACAGGGCCAGAAAAATTGAAATACACGTGATCCTTAGACGATTTGACTCCTGTCTTTGGTACTGTTTTTCGTTCTAGTTCTTACAAGTTTATTATTTCGGATTTCCAATATTTCGGCTTTGGCATCAGTGGAGAGACATTATTTGTCGAAATGCGTATCTGGTGCATCAAAATTGGTACCGTATAAGTTTTACATGAAAGCTATCTGACATACTACAAATTCAAGTTTGGTCAAATCATATCCCCCAGGTATAGGGTGTGGCCACAATAGGGGATCAAAGTTTTACATGCAAATATATAGGGAAAATCTTTTTCTCAAGAACCACTGGGTCAGAAAAGTTCAAATTTACACGAAAGCTTCCCGACATAGTGCAGATTTAAGTTTATTAACATCACGGCCTTCGGAGTATGGTGGGGTCACAATAGGGAATATCTTGAAAATAGTGGATCAAAGTTTTACATTCGAGTATAAAGACCTTTCATGTGATGCAATATTGTGTGATCTTGTGACCTTGAACTAGAAGTTTGAGCTACTTGTAAGAAAAAATAACCTATCTAATATATCCGGAACTATTTTAGGTAAGATTTTGATATTTTTTGTATAGATTCTTGATGGCAAGACCTTGTACGCAATGGTGTTTGATCTTTTGACCTTGTACTTTTAAAAAAAAAACTGAATTATTCAATATCTCCTTAACTATCTGAGGTAGGGCTTTCATATTTTGTATATAGGTTCTTTATGGTAAGACCTTATTATTTGCTGAAACTTAACCTTGTGACCTTGACATGGAATTTTGACCTACTTTCATTAAAAAAATCTTACCTATCTAATATCTCCTGAACTATTTAAGATAGGGCTTTCATATTCTGTATATAGGTTTTTATGACAAGGTCTTCATATCATACCATGATCAGTGACCTTGGTCATATCCAGAACAAAAAGATCATGTTAGTAGTATTGGTATTGGGGAATCTTTGTGTTACGTGAATTCATTGTCAGTTATATTGTGATCCGTTGGGGTCACAATATGGGGTCAAATTTTTCTCACAGGAATAACGATTAAAAAACAACCTTTTAAAAGTGACAACAGCTGAACAATGCCAAGGTGACTCAAGTGAACGATGTGGCCCATGGCCTCTTGTATTCTATTTTTCATTAAATTCAATATCTTTAACTTTAATTCTCTACGTATTCTATTTTTTGCAGGACGTGCTCAAATTGGACATCTGTCAATTTTCATCTTTTGATTTGGACAATGACGACAACATTAGCGACTCAGAAATATCCATCCTTATTGAAATGACTGGGATGATGGATCTTGATGAATTCTTTGAACAACTTGATATAAACAAAGGTAGAGTACCTCTTGTAATTGGACATTTCTACAGCCATTGATCTTTTTCATCCTCTCTAGATTGGGTCATTGCCTACAGTCCGTTCATTACGATGATACACATTTCATTCTTCACACTGTGCCATTCGTACAGTTGATTGACACACTGATCTATAATACCAAGGTATTTAGGGTGTCTTTCTCTGTAGTCTGTAGACTTATTTGAAATAATCGAGTCTTTAAAAAATCTGCTTTCAGATGACAAAGTCACAATTGAGGAGCACACCAATTCCAGACTTATCAAGGAGGCATGTTCATGATGTGAATTGTTTCAATCCGTGCATAAATCTTGTTGATGTTCGTTTCTTTAATGCATTTGATAGACTGTTTAAACTTAACTTTTGAATAAACAAATTTATTTTTCATTCTTGTTATTGGACATTAGTATCAATTGTCTATCCAAGAAGTCGACATCCATAAAACGAGATATAAACGAAATGCAAAGTGCGATGGTGGTTTCCAACTCGTTTTCATGAATTATTTCAAATGAGTGCCCTTTACTCTTATCAAATTTCACTATTTTCTACTCAAGATCATAACTCTAAATATGAAACTACACTGTATCATACCATTATCACAGCTTTAGGAAAAATATCTAAACTTTTGCTGCTCTTCCTTTGCTCTAAAGGTAGCTCCACTCTCGTATGATGTCATAGGTTTTTGCATTATTTGATAAAACTTTGTGCATGTTTTTCAAGGAATTGTATTCACTTGGTATGCTAAAAGATTGGGAAGACTATTTGATACTTAAAATGTTTATATTTGATTATTGATTGTATCTTGTTTAACGTCTCTCTCTCTCTCTCTCTCTCTCTCTCTCTCTCTCTCTCTCTCGAATTTTTCATTCATATGGAGACGTCACCAAGACCAGTGAAGGGCTTCAGATTTAGACCTTTGCTCGGTGCTTACGGCCATTGAGCAGTGAGGGTTCTTTAACGTGTCACACATGTTGTGACACCGGACATCCGTTTTTAAGGTCATCTCCGAGGGCCCGTGACATTCACACCTTATGCCGAGCGTTTGGCGATGGAATTCTCGCTACATGTTTTAACGACTTATGTCTGTTGCGACCGGGCTTCGAACCCCGGCAATCCGCATGCAGGGCGAACGCTCTAACCTCTTTATATTTGATGAAAGGCGATATTTGATGAAAGGTGAATATAACGAGCGGTGATCAATCTCATAACTCCTATGATGGAGTCGGTTAGGCTGTCAGCCTCTCGACCGAAAGGTCGTGGGTTCAAGTCCTGGCCGCGGCAGGACCGACGTTGTGTCCTTGGGAAAGGCACTTTACATGAATTTCCTCACTCCACCCAAGTGTAAAAGGGAACCTGGCTATATACAGTGAAATATATTGTTAGAATGTTAGTGTTCTAGTGCCTGTAACGGCAGCTTGCACAGTATGCTTCCTAGGAAGCTGAGAAAGTTCTAGATTGATATAAGGTCTGCCGGGATAATAATGTATTGTAAAGCCCTTTGAGCAGCATACGCTGGAAAAAGCCCTATATAAAACCAATCATTATTATCATTATTATAATCTATACAAAATAGAAAGTTTGACAGGTGCCTAAGAGGAGTAAGCACCCCCTGTTGACCGGGGAGCCATATATCTTGATCAGGTAAACGGTGTTATCCGTAGTCAAAATCAGTGTGCCAAGATAATGGATAATGGACTATTGCTACATGAAAATGGGAAGTTGACGACGAGCGGAGAAGTTGAAAATGATAATTATAATTGTATTGTTTGATTATAATCAAAAATAATAAATTACCTTTATTTTAAAAATGTAAAGGGCAATAACTCTTATGCTGGTATTTACTCTTTTGTATGTCTATTATATAATGATTTCCCTAATATTCACAATTGATAATTTATCTATTCATAACCATAAAGTAGCAGATTTTTAAACGGTTGAAATTAAAATTGTCATGTATACCAGTTTATATATATATTATTGTGCTGTTTAATAAAAATGTGCGATTTTATGATGTTTACATATACATGTACTTCCCAAAATGAATGTCTGTAGTATTTTTTAAAGAATAAATAGTTTTTTGGTTTATTGCTTGAATTAAACTATATTGAGTGGAAATTAATAGTTTTCTACTTTGAATCATTAGTATTGATAAGTCACATGAGAGTGGAGGTACCTTAAAGGGAATAACTTAGATAAAGAGAGAAACGCAAAAATTCTATCTCTGTTATTGGGTGTAGATCAGCTGTCAAAAGCTAGCACGAAAACTTTAGCTATTTAGAGGGTGCATCGATTCGTATACATGCTATGATGTCTACCGTACATGTACAGTGACGTATCCCGTACATGTACACATGCTATGACGTCTACCGTACATGAATGTACACATGCTATGTCGTCTGCCGTACATATACACATGCTACGACATCTCCCATTCATGTACACGTGCTATGACGTCTAACGTACATGTACACATGCTATGACGTCTTCCGTACATATACACATGCTATGACATCTACCGTACACGCAAACTCCCCATCGAGGCCTCATTACGTATAGACCTCTCCTATGTGACGCAGTACACATAGGAGTACATAAACATACATATTTGTATATTGTGAGTCCGCGATTATCACGCGGGCAAATAACACTAAAGAAGTAGTTCGTAGTTAAAGTTTGAAGATATTGACATTAAAAGCATTAATATAAAAGTATGGATTTTATTTTAAACATAAAATGATCAAAAGATCATTAAAAAGTAAGGAGACTGTTCAAATTATTGGGTAAAGTAATGAACTTGATGTTTACGTTCTTGTTTTGAAAGTTGTTTACGTTTGACGTTATGCTTTTTCGTCATTCTACAGTGACGCCACACAGTATACACGGCCTAAGAAATCGCTATCCCATAATGCCTAACTGGAAGAGTTTGGTTTGTGAGCGAACGAACTCTGGCGGAAGTTTGCCGTACACGTACACATGCTATGACGTCCACCGTACACGTACACATGCTATGACGTCTATCGTACACGTGCTATGACGTCTACCGTACTTGTGCAATGCTATGACGTCTACCGTACACGTACACATGCTGTGATGTATACGTATACATGCCATGACGTCTACTGCACATGTACACAGACTATGACGTCTACCGTACATGTACACATGCTATGAAGTCTATCAATGACACACATACTCACACTGTACATCCTGTATTAAAAAAATACTCCTTATATTTAGATTTAATAATGTAAGATCTGTAAAAGATCTTAAAAGTGACTTTTATTATAAAAGTTTTGTTGGAGAAAATTATATCTGTCTAAAATTATGTACATATTCGTATATGTACAAAAAAATATTGCTAAATTCAATTCCAAATTATTGAATTGACCATTGAATAATAACTTACCTGTAAGTAAATGGAACAAAGATGTAAAACCATTTTGTGAGCATTGTATAGTTGTTGAAGAGTCAGAACATCTTTTGCATGTATATAAGTGTAAACTTTGTGAAAATATTTGGAGGAAAACTAGTTTGTTTTGCGGTTTCAAAATTACCTAGAAAATATTGGTGTTTGGTTTCTATAACGAAATCAATACAAAAAAAACTAGATTGAATAATTCCCCATCTTTTATTTGTTTTACGATATAAAAATATAAAACGAAATGCAGATTCAAAATGAAAACATGGATAATTTTCTAAATAAGATTAAAAAACCTGTCTTTGTTCACAAAATGTTATTCTAAATAAAGCATGTATGATTAGTGATCCAAACCCTGTCCAGGAGTCCGTGTTTGCCCAACTCTCTATTCTGTATTGCTTATAGGAGTTGAGATTGATCACTGTTGGTTTTCTTCGCCTTTCACCCAAAAGCAGACAATCGTCTGTGATTTTGATATCTGTAAATGAGTGTGCTTACACACACACACACACACACACACACACACACACACATATATATATATATATATATATATATATATATATATATATTATGGTTATTTGTAAACTTGAAACCTGTTTTAATGAAAGAAAAAAACTTATATACACTTATGATTATGATTACAATGTGTTTACAAAATGTAGAGTAATAAAGACGTGCTGAAAGAATTTTGTCCCGTTGTTTATCGGCCTAAATGAATAGTTTTAAAGGTTTATCAATGTTTTATTCATGATTGTTTTATATAGTTTAATACTCCGGTTAGACATGCAGTAGGCATATATTAACCACGTGTTATTTAACAAGAGATTGTTTGTAAAACACATATGACCCCATGGTGCAAAGTTGAAAAGGGTTATACACAGACATCATTTAATTGATAGTAGTATCATCAATTCAAAATATTGAGCAAACAATATCTTATCCTATGTCAAGATTGGATTGACCATGTGACCTAGAAATCAATAGAGGCCATCTACTCCTTATGCTGTACCAGTGTACCAAGTTTTGGTGTCAATCAAGCAAATAATTCTTAAGACATAGGAGACAATATATTAATATGTCCTGTTTAACTCTTGACCTTTCACCATGTGACCTTAAAATCAATAGGGGTCATTTTCTTCTAAAGATATACCAAGTTTGATGTGTGTCAAACAAAGTGTTCTCTAGACATTGAGTGGTCAGTATATTCCTATGTCCAGTTTGACATTTGACCTCAAAATCAATAGGGGTCATCTACTCATTAGGATGTACCAGTGTACCAAGTTTGATGTCTGTCAAGCAAAGGATTTTCAAGATATTGAAGCGGGCAGTATATTCCTATGTCTAGAGTAGATTGACCCTTGATCTTTGGACCTGATAAACAAGAGGGCCCCTCTTCTACTCATAGCTTATTCACATATGAAATATCATTACGATCAAGTGAATGGTTCTCAAGATATAGAGCGGATAACATGTTGTCTACCGACCAACATACCAATCGACCAACACACTGATGCAAAGCAATATGCCCCTTTTCTTTGAAGGGGGCGTGATAAATCCCAAAATCTGCGTCAAGTATGGTAGATGAAAGAACGTAAAATGTACCAATAACAACCTATCATTTAGTTAACGAATGTAACCACTTTCACAATATCACGTCTTACTAATTCATGTCACCAAATAAACATTGTGCAATGTCATAAATGCACAAAATCAAGTATGTCATCGATTCAGAGGTTTGCCTCTATAACCATTATGCACTTCATCATGCAGTAAAGAATTAAACTAGAACGTGGGTGGGTTAGGAAACAAAATATCAGTGATATATAATTTTGACCTTTTTTCGATGGATTGGATCACCAATAAGTGTAACGTTACAAATGTTTTCTTTTCAATTGATTCAGGCGTTTTTGTTCTTCATAAATAAAATGCATGAAACTACTTTTAAAGTATTTGACAATCATTTTAAGAAGACCTCAGAACCATATCATACTGTTATGAAATTATTTTATTTTGATATGATGAAACTTTTATTTCTGTGAATGATCTGAAAATTACGATCAAACCAGGTAGCGAAAGTTTAAAGAGAAAATGTGTTGACCGTTTGCATGTATGTATACTAATAATGGCATTGGAAATCAAAAGTCTGCACATGACGTCGATTGATTAAACTTTAAGCTTTTGTTTTATGCAAAAAGATCAGAATTTTAAACCTCTGTAAGGAGGCGTGGCAACAGAATTGGAAAGTACTGAATGGAGTTGTTTCCAGAAAACTAACAGGGATAACCAATCACAGAGTATAAATTAAGGGCGAGATATCGTTCTGTACAGTTCTTTGTTTTAGATAGATAATTTCCACTCTCATCATGGTAAGTACTAGCAACACAGGATAAAGCATATTTAGAAAAAGTCATATTAATTTGTTTACCTATTAATAGAATTCATGTTCATTTATTTACTAAGAATGTTATTAATTAATTTCATGCTTAGTTCCGATACCTTCTGGTTTTCTCGTTGGTCGTTTTATTGATCACGGAGGACGTATGCGCTTGGAGAAGAATTAAAACAGTCTTGGATAAGGTTGACAAAGGCGTCCGTAGGGTCAGAAGATTAGTAGATTCTGCTAAAACTGTCCTGTCTATCTTTAATGGGAAAAGGTCCACAGATGATGTAAGATTTTTAGATTATTCTCTTTGAAGATCTTGATTAATACTTTTGATTAGTATATCGTTATATATTCCATTTCTAAGAGAAAGATTTCATTGAATTCAATATTTTATACTTTACTTCGTTATATAATTTATTTTTCGCAGGACGTTCTCAAATTAGACATCTGTCAATTTTCATCTTTTGATCTGGACAACGACAACAGCATTAGTGACTCGGAAATAAATGTCCTTATTGAAATGACTGGGATGGATGATCTTGATGAATTCTTTGAACAACTTGATATAAACAAAGGTAGAGTACATTTCGTTATTGGACATTTCTACGGTCATTGATCTTTTTCGTCCTCTCTAGATTGGGTCATTGCCTACAGTCCGTTCATTACGATGATACATATTTTTATTCTTTACACTGTTCCGTTAGTACAGTTGATTGCCGCACTAATATATATTGGGAGGGGTCTTCATCTGTAGCCTTATTTGAAATGATAGAGTCTTTAAAAAATCTACTTTCAGATGACAAAGTCACAATTGAGGAGCACACCAATTCCAGACTTATCAAGGAGGCATGTTCATGATGTGAATCGTTTCCATCCAGTTTAATTTTTTTTCACATTCAAATTTTTAATGCATCTGATAGACTGTTTAAACTTAACTCTTGAATAAATTAAATTCCTTTTTCATTCTTGTTATTGTGAATTAGTATAGATAGTTTACCAAAAGGGCTAGCATCTATGAAACGAGGTATATAAGAAATGAAAAATAGGGTGTCCGACCGGCGATTATTTCCCGACTCCCTGTATTTATGAATAATGTCGAATCTACATGTACATGTATCAATGGATATCCTTTACTTTTATTAATTTCTACTACTTCCTATTCATCCTGTGGGGATACGGGTTAGAATTGGTCCTCAGTACCCCTTACTTGTCGTAAGATGTGACTAAATGGGGCAGTCCCTTTGATGAGACCGCAAAAACCGAGGTCCCGTGTCACAGCAGGTGTGGCACGATAAAGATCCCTCCATGCTCAAAGGCCATCAGCGCCGAGCATAGGCCTATATTTTGCAGCCCTTCATCGGTAATGGTGACGTCTCCATATGAGTGAAATATTCTCAAGAGGGACGTTAAACAGTATTCAATCAATCAACTACTTCCATTCAAGATCAGGAAGTTGATTACTTAAAGAGCAGGTCCCGGCACTTTTACGTATTTTTTCAATGGATATTTTGTTTCCGATTGCTGATACTTTGTATCATTTGGTCGATTATGTTAATAGAAAACATTAAAAAAAAAAAATAAGCATTTTGTTTGGTTTTTGTGGTAAAAAGTGAGGAATTGTAAGTGGCGAAATATTCGGCTTATTCAGTAAGTCGCGCCTCCGAGATGTTGATGTGACGTCACACCCAGAACTTGGAAAAAATGATACAACGATGTGTTGTTGGTGGATGCAACAACACTAACAAGAATGCGTCTCTATACGAGTTTCCTTCAAACATATATCTGAGAAAAGAGTGCGACAAGTACAAATATGTGAAAAACATCTATTAAATCTTGGGGTGGATTGCCAGAAATTTTCCAGAAGACCTTTTTTCCCCTGCAACTCACCCCTCCTATTTTCATACCCTTCATGTTTTGTATGCTTTATTTGCCATTGTTTTGTTGTTATTTGCATGAACTCATTTATTTTGAAATGTCTTGTATTCCTACCATGGTAGTACTACACTCATGTGAATTGTTGCCTTGTATGTATTTGTGGGTTTTTTTTTCTCTTTTTTCTTCCATACCATTTTGTTTACTAACAATCAAACCTTATGTGCAGTTTGTCATGCAACCATATTTGTATATTCTAGGTCTTCAGAAATACATGTCCTAATACTTAAACCCTCAACAGGAAACATTTTCTATGATTGCATCTACATATTTTCAAATTACACATACCACAACTTAGATAATGGGTAACTCCATTGAACAATTCCGAGCTTTGATCGGTCTTTTCTATTTATCAGGTAGAGGTACTTACAAAAGACAACGTTTTATTGTGTTACCGTTTTCATGTTTTATACATTTACTCAAACACATTTTAAAACTACTCGCTAGTTGTTTGACATTCATTAAGCTTAGATCTGTGTTTATCAATTTTTATCTTCAGTTTTTCATATTTGTTTTGTTAGCTTGTATGGATTTATAAAAATGCTGACTTTATAAAACTCAATTATTTAATTGAAAATTGTAACTGGGCAAATATTATCAACGGAGCAGATACTTTAGATTTGGCAACCAAAAATTTTACATCCGAATTTCTTTCTTGTGTTCGTCAATGTATACCTGAACAAATTATAACAGTTCGTCTGCGAGATAAACCATGGTTTGATTCTATGATACGGAAGACAATCAGAATTAGAGATCGACTTCGCAATAAAATCAAAAAATGACTTCGACTGGTCCGCTTATAGAAAAGTTCGGAATTCGGTTAACAATATGAAAAAACACGCGATAACAAATTATTATGACAATATAGAAACCTACTTAGACGATTCTAGTAAAGACAATAATAAGTTATATTGGAAGTTGATGAAAGACTCGTTTAATATTAAATCATCGAATGAAATACCTCCAATACAAATTAATGATAACAACGGCGATAACAAGTTAGTATATTTTGATTCTGATAAAATAGAAACATTGAATGCATATTTTTCATCAATTACCAATATTGATGACACCAATGAAACACTACCAAACATGTATTGCTTATGTAATGGTTCCTTAAATAGCATTATTATTGAAGAACAAGAAGTATCGGATATTATTACAATACTCCCAGTTAATAAAGCTGTTGGCCCAGATAGCATTAGCCATAAAATGTTGAAATCAACAAAAACTACCATTGTCAAACCACTTACTATGCTATTCAACAGATCATTGTCAGAAAATATTTTCCCATCTTTTTGGAAAATTGCTCATGTCATTCCTCTTTTTAAGAAGGAAGACCCTTCAATAGTATGTTAAACTTATACGGTACCAATTTTAATGCACCGGATGCGCATTTCGACAAATAATGTCTCTTCAGTGATGCTCAACCGAAATGTTTGAAATCCGAAATAACTATGAAGTTTAAGAGCTAAATATAGCCAAAAACAGCGTGCCAAATAGTGTCTAATTATAGACCTGTCTCGCTATTATCATGCGTTAGTAAAATTTTGGAGAGAATTATTTTCAAACATGTATATAATTATTTTCATAGTAATGATCTATTGTATCGATATCAAGCTGGATTTTTACCAGGTCATTCTACAGTTTATCAATTATTAGAATTTATCATAGTATTGTTCAAAGTATTGATGAAGGGAAATCATGAAAATATATCCCTTTATAATACTGGAAACAATGATAAGTTTTACATTCCAAAATGCAGATTAGAGTTATTCAAAAAATCATTTGTACCTGACTCTGTAAAACAGTGGAATTTATTAAATGCAGAAGCCAGAGAAGCCAGCTCAATCAATTCATTCCGCAAAAATATAACAGACATTACAAGACCGCCATCATATTACTCTTTTCGAAAACGATATATCAACATTATTTATACATAGCTAAGATACAACTGTATACTTAATTATGATCTTTATAAACGAAATATTACAAATTCTCCGTTTTGTACATGTGGACATATTAATGAAGATGTATACCATCTCTTTTTTGCTTGTAAAAATTACTCCAGGGCTAGAAATGATCTTTTTAATCGCCTTTTCATGCTTGACTTGGTTAATATTGATACAAAATTGTTATTATGCGGTAATGTCAATTTACCTATGCAAACTAATATAACTATTTTTTCAGTTGTTCATAAATTTATAGAAGAAACTTGTAGATTCGTTTAATCATTATACATTTTTACCTGTTAATTATTACCTGGTATATTGTAATATTTTAGGAGAGGGACTTGTAAGTTGTCAGAACTTGTTCCCAATCCTTTTGATTTCATCAATAAAATATGTTCAAAACAGAAACAACTCTATACCCTCAACACCAAAGTCTGAGCAATGAAGACGCGCTGTGCAGAAGAGTAAGAAGCTATATGATACACAGTGTGTAATGTGTGTCATTGTGTGTTATATACTCGTGAGTCATGCAATGTCATAGTCATGCCAATCTTCATTACTTTACATCACGCATTTCATGGTTAATTTCAACTTATTTGTACTATATTATGCAGTGATAAAAATACGGAATCGTACGGGCCCTCTGCCCCTCTAAATCCGCCACAGAATGATTTCTAATAAATAATGGTACACGTTCATAAACCATTTTGGCAACTAGCTGTTTCATACCATTAAATGGTCATTTTAAAAACAAGTATATTAATTGCTTCTCACCAGTGGAAACTGATACTGAAGCTATAATCCTGGCTCAGAAACAGTCAAAGGGAACTCAATTAGGACTAAAGCGAGGGAGCCACTGACGTATATCAATAGGTAAATTCTAATATTTATGCATGCAGTTTCAGTTCTAATAGTTTTGCATGTTTAACTCTGAAAATAGTTTTTAGTAAATGAGTTTTACTGGTGAATAAGTATGAAAATAATTTACTTTTTAGTACTGTGAAAAAAATTGTATTGGAATTTCCCAAATTGTGATTACCAGTGTATGTGTATATATATAAATATATATGGATAATGTTTTAGGTCTTCAGGTAGACAAAATGTTGGTATTTAGTGTGAAAATACAGAAATTGAAAATCTTTTAGAAAATGGATTCCTTCACGAGACTACTTGCCACAACCCAAGCACTGAAACACAGGACAGTCCTCATAATGATGAACCGTTAGTATTACATATTATATGTACATATATATAATTATATATTTGCTTTTCCACAACACCCATCTTCACTAAGGACAATATAAAATATGTGTTTCCGGTTTCCCGACCATACCTGCCTTTTAGCTGCTGACCCTAATGATATATACATGTATATAAAAGAAAAAGAAAAATCCCGAGTTTGGATTTTTTCTTTTTGCATTCGAGTTTCTCTGAAAATCTACATTTTAACTACTATTGCTTGATCTTCAAAGTGTGTGAAAAGTATTTGTAATGTATGTAGTCTAGACTTGTATTGAAAGGGTATAGAAACCAAGATTTAAAAAAAATGTTTTACCTACCTACCCTACCTAATTTTCGGGGGGAGTGAAATACGCAACGCACATATATTTTATTTTGGCTTAAATAGCAAAAGAAATGCTTATTTCATTCACAGCAGATTTCATATGAACCCTATGGTCTAGTTTGGGCATGTTGAATGTCTACCTGCTATATAAACTGTGTCAATTTAATTTAAACTTACCTCATACTGTATTGGTCTAGAGAATTTGAAACAAGTTCAGGGATCAAAAATTCTATTGTCAAAGTTGGTGTCTGTGAGAACATGTAGTATCTTTAAAAAGGGGGTTATTTTTTAATATAAGACTGGAGAATTGGAAATTATGAGAATATCATCTAACTTTAATAGAGTGTACTTTTTGTCAATGTATAGTAGTGGGCATTTTAACTCGTAGAAACAAGGTTGCTGAATTCAATATGCTTGCCATGTCACATAATTTGAAGCAGTATGTGAAGAAAAGGTTGCAAATTAAAACTATAGTTATAAAAATAGATACTTATATATATGTGTGTGTGATTTTTAGCTCACCTGAACCGAAGGTTCAAGTGAGCTATTCTGATCACATTTTGTCCGGCGTCCGTCTGTCTGTCTGTCCGTCTGTCTGTAAACTTTTCACATTTTCGACTTCTTCTCCAGAACCACTTGGCCAATTTCAACCTAACTTGGCCAAAAGCATCCTTGGGTGAAGGGCTTTCAAGTTTGTTCAAATGAAGGGCCATGTCCCTTTCAAAGGGGAGATAATCACAAAAATGCAAAAATAGGGTGGGGTCATTTAAAAATCTTCTTCTCAAGAACCACTGGGCCAGAAGAGCTGAAATTTACCTGAAAGCTTCCTGACATATTGCAGATTCAAGTTTGTTCAAATCATGGCCCCCGGTGGTAGGATGGGGCCACAAGGGGGGATCAAAGTTTTACACACAAATATATAGGGAAAAACTTTAAAAATCTTCTTCTCAAGAACCACTGAGTCAGAAAAGCTGATTTTTACATGAAAACTTCCTGACATAGTGCAAATTCAAGTTTGTTCAAATCATGGCCCCCGGGGATAGGATGGGGCCCCAAGGGGGGATCAAAGTTTTGCACACAAATATATAGGGAAAAACTTTAAAAATCTTCTTCTCAAGAACCACTAAGCCAGAAAAGCTGAGATTTACATGAAAGCTTCCTGACATAATGCAGATTCAAGTTTATTCAAATCATGGGCCCCTGGAGTTGGATGGGGCCACAATAGGGGATCAAAGTTTTACATACAATTATATAGGAAAAATCTTTAAAAATCTTCTTCTCAAGAACCACTAAGCCAGAAAAGCTGATTTTTACATGAAAATTTCTGACATAGTGCAAATTCAAGTTTGTTCAAATCATGGCCCCCGGGGATAAGATGGGGCCCCAAGGGGGGGATCAAAGTTTTACACACAAATATATAGGGAAAAACTTTAAAAATATTCTTCTTAAGAACCACTAAGCCAGAAAAGCTGAGATTTACATGAAAGCTTCCTGACATAGTGCAGATTCAAGTTTGTTCAAATCATGGCCCCCGGGGATAAGATGGGGCCCCAAGGGGGGATCAAAGTTTTACACACAAATATATAGGGAAAAACTTTAAAAATCTTCTTCTCAAGAACCACTGAGCCAGAAAAGCTGATTTTTACATGAAAACTTTCTGACATAGTGCAGATTCAAGTTTGTTCAAATCATGGCCTCCGGGGATAAGATGGGGCCCCAAGGGGGGGATCAAAGTTTTACACACAAATATATAGGGAAAAACTTTAAAAATCTTCTTCTTAAGAACCACTAAGCCAGAAAAGCTGAGATTTACATGAAAGCTTCCTGACATAATGCAGATTCAAGTTTGTTCAAATCATGGGCTCCGGGGGTTGGATGGGGCTACAATAGGGGATCAAAGTTTTACATACAAATATATAGGAAAAATCTTCTTCTCAAGAACCACTGAGCCAGAAAAGCTGATTTTTACATGAAAACTTTCTGACATAGTGCAGATTCAAATTTCTTCAAATCATGGGCTCCGGGGTAGGATGGGGCCACAAGGGGGATCAAAGTTTTACATACAAATATATAGTTAAAATCTTTTTCTCAATAACCACTGAGTCAGAAAAGCTGATATTTACAAGAAAACTTTCTGACATAGTGCAGATTCAAGTTTGTTCAAATCATGGTCCCCGGGGGGGTAGGATGGGGCCACAAGTGGGGGGGGGGGTTCAAAGTTTTACATACAAATATAGAAAAAAGCTTTAAAAGAACCATTGGGCCAAAGAAGTTGACATTTACTTGAAAGCTATCTGACATAGTGTAGATTCAAGTTTGCAAAGGGTAGTTTGGGCCATAATAGGGACCAAGGTTTTACATGCAAATATATATGGAAAGTCTTCAGATATGGGCCAAGGTGACTCAGGTGAGCGATGTGGCCCATGGGCCTCTTGTTCAAACATGAAAGAAATTCCCAATATCCAAAAATGGAAGATGATTTCCCCCAAATCAACAGGGAATAAGGGGCGAGATGAAAAGATCGATGTCGGATAAATATCTAATTCAAATACTGGGTAAAAATTGGCAGAGGTTTTCGTTATCCGACGTTGATTATGCTGTAATGGAGAAAGAAAAAAGAACAAGCGACTGTTAAAAACCACATATTACAATTTAATGAACATTATGTTTTTACTTGTTAATCGATAAGTTTCAACAATGATCATATTTAGTTTTAAGGGGATTATGTGAATTCAGTTTTAGTCAGACGTTGAAGTTTTGAATCCCCCCCCCCCCCCTAAGTTGTGAAATGCATTGCAACTCGTACTGTGGCTGCTTTATGCTGCCTTCAAGTGTTGTATTTTTGGATTAGTCATTTAAAATATGCTTTAAATTTTGTAGTCCCAAACAACTACCAGTGGAGGAGCCAGGGCCATATCATGTGGAGGAAAAGTTCCTTGTTGTTTAGTGGCAACTACTTCAGTTGTTGAATTTTGTTCCTGCAGCTGGTGTCATCAATAAGAGAGTTGGAACTTGCATTATCAAAAATGGAAAACAAGTGTAACTCTGTAATTACAAAGTTCAGTCAACCACATGTTGGAAAAATTCCTGCTGTAAAATTCCTTCTTTCGGGATCCATTTTATACGCGTACAGTTTTAGTAGCAAATTCTTGATAATGTTTAAATACTTGAATATTGTTTGCATTGGACGCAGTGTATTTGGTACACACAGTAATTCTTAATCTATATAGCACGTACTTCATGTTTAATATCAAGCATGAAGACATTCATTGATATTGGAGAGTTTGGGTTCTGCCCTACTCTTGTTGGTAGGCACAATAGGCCATTTTAAGACACGCATATCCAAACACACACTTTTAAATCCTGGGTGAGATGTGACTCAGATAAAGGGTTGATTGATTTGCTTGTTTTCCTCATCATTTATGGCTTTGGTCTTGTCCGACTCCCTGCAGCAAAATCTATTTTAGGACACACAGTTGTGTGCCACATGTACACCTAAATTGCATAGTAAAAAAATCAAAGACAGTCTTTGTTAGGTAATTTGTTATATATTATTGTCATTAAATCATGTGTTTGAAAGCATAGTTATCTTTTCTAATTCTATCCATTGACATGTCTTGTATTGCAATCGGTTATCTAATATACTGTCTAGTTTTGACTCTGAATTAGACATATACATTCTGTCTGTTTTGAGGAAGGGATTGGACCTACACCAGAACTGCAAAAAAAATTATTTTATAATACTGCATATGCTATACTACATGTACGTTTGCTCAAGAATGCTTAGGGCTGGGTTGATACACGTGTTCGATATGATTGATGGTATATTGTTTAACATCCAGCTCGAGAATTTTTCACTCATATGAAGACGTCATTGCCAGTGAAGGGCTACATAATTTAGCCTATGTTCAGCGCTAACGGCCTTTGCACGGGGAGGGATCTTTATTGTGCCACAGTTGTTGTGACACAGGGCCTCGGTTTTTGCGGTCTAATATGAAGGATTGCTCCAAGTGTAATTACAGTATGTGTAACCTGATACAATATGCACAATGGTCATAGTAAAAACTGCAGTTTGTAATTTAATGAATACTTCCTTTAGAAGAATTAATTTCTAATGTCTGTATAACATTATTTTGTTAAATATAATGTTTGAACATATAACGTGTTACTTGTGGTTGAAGCAAAATAGTCTTTCCGTTATGCTGAATGTTTTGATATTTCACAATGTGCATTGATCAATGCATCTATAGATAACAATATTCAAATATATATTGACCCAACTGAGCCCAAATACAGCTAGTGTAGTTTGTTGTTTTGGCCTTTATTACAAAAAAGATAAACTAAAGGATTATGATGACTACAAGGAAAATGTCCACTTCTCTATGTTATCATCGAAACAATGACTAACATGTCTATACCTTTCAAAGGTGTATACGTGTTAAGTTATTGTTCAGATGAGAATAGATGTACACATGTTAGTCATGGACATGCTTTAAACAATGAGTAGCATGTGTACACTATAGACTACTACTAGTAGTAATGTTAGTCATTGTTTATATGTGTACACTATAGACTACTACTAGTAGTAATGTTAGTCATTGTTTATATGTGTACACTATAGACTACTACTAGTAGTAATGTTAGTCATTGTTTATATGAGAACATAGAAAACATGAATGTGTTTTAAACAAATAAACAACAACAAAAAGAAACCTGTGCATTTGGCACAACAAAAATTTGTGATTATTCAATACATTGTACACAGGTATAGTCTATTTCGAAAGACAAACCAGAATACATATCCCCTCCACTCTGCGATTGAGTGTATGGCAATCTGGGACGGTTGAGTTGTAGGCCTATTATCACTTCCACTCACAGTTCCCTCGGCCCTTCGAGGCTCAAACCTATAAGGACAACCATGCGTTCACTATAATCGCTGTCATCATCATTTTCTCTCTCAATAACCGGTGATGGGGAAACAAATTCGCTATCGCTTTTGAAAGTATCGTCGGCAGACACAATCGTGTTCTTGGTGTGACGTCACATTGTTGAAATCTCATATATCTGATAAACTCTCGCATACGTTCGGGTATTTCAGTAAAATGCAAAGTCGTAAGGTACGTTTTATCAGAATAAATCAAGTTTATCTTCTAAACCAAATTATTTTTAATAAAAGTAGCGTTTATGAAATCAACTAGCACCTCTTCATTAAGTTTTTTTTATACGATGCATGTGAAGTTATTAGACTTCCTCAACAAATGCTTCGTGAACTCTCAATGTTGTGTAAAAAGTACCGGGACCCGCTCTTTAATTTACCTCTAAATATTATTCACTAGGTACGGTAAAAGGTTGGATAAACTATATTTAATACTGAAAATATTGATATTTTATACTGCCGCGGTGGTGTAGAGGTAGAGCGTTCGCTCCACATGCGGAAGGTCGGGGTTCGAATCCCGGCCGCGACAGACCTAAGTCGTTAAAACAAGTAGTTACAATTCCATCGCCAAACGCTCGGCATCAGGTGTAGATGTCACGAGTCCTCGGAGATGACCATAAAAACGGATGTGTCGTGTCACAGTAGGTATGGCACGCTAAAGAACCCTCACTGCTCAATGGCTACAAGCTCCGAGCATAGGCCTAAATTTGAATCCCTTCACCTGTCTTTTTGACGTCTCCATATGAGTAAAACATTCTCGAGAGGGACGTTAAACAAGATACAATCAATCAATTAATATGAATAATCAAGTATATAAAGGTGAAAATAACGAACAATGGTCAATCTCGAAATTCCTGTTTGGAATACAATATTAAGAGTTGAGCAAACTCTTTCCATATTTATGCAGCAATATTCCATTGTCACCACCATATGGTGTTTATGTTTCTCAACTGATTCGATACGTAAGAGTTTGTTCTGGTATGATCGAACCCAGAAAGAGCCACTTAATTTGTCAGAAACAAAGCCAATCAAACCCAAAAGAGACACTAAGGTTACACCCAGTTCCTGACTACCCTTGAAAACTTATGGTCACTGATTTGTTAACGTGAGACAACAGAGATTTTCTGACAGTCGATGACTATTATAGTCGATGATATGACGTTATAGAGCTCCTTTAAACCAAAAGTACAAATCATTCGCAAACTGAAAAGCTCTTTTGAGAAATACGGTATCCCCACTAAGGTCGTATCTGATAATGGTCCCCAATATTCCTCCCAGGAATTTGCTAAACAGCATGGTGCTGATTTCGTGCATTACACTTCCTCTCCTAGATATCCTCGAACAGTTTGGCAGAAAAGTATTGCCAAAAGAACACTAGAGAAATCTAAATATGACGGTCATGACCCACTGCTAGGTATCTTAGAGCACCATATTACCCCTTTAGATATTGGCTACTCTCCAACAGAACTTTTGCAAGGACGACAACTTCGGTCTGTCTTACCAGTTGTCAATAGTCAATTACTCCTCAGGGCCATTGCTCACGATGAGGTCAAGGTAATGTTACAACAATGTCCTATGCAACAAAAGAATTACTTCGACAAAGAATCTAAACCCCTTGCCCATATTGATGTAGGATATAATGTTAGATTCCAACAAGATGATAAAATCTGGACGACTGCTACTGTACTTAAGAAAGTAGATGACAATTCATAGGTCTACATTTTTAATGTCCCAAATGGTGGTATCTACCGCAGGAAAAGGCGTAATCTCCTAGAGACTGGGGGCCTCCGTGACCGAGCATCGCGCTCAAAATCATACGGTCTCTCACCTCTGTTGGCGCGGGTTCGAATCCTGCTCGCGCCGGTCAGTGAGAACGTTTCCCAGTTTACTTTCGGAAGGTCGGTGGTCTCTTCCCAGTTATATTGTATCTGGGATCTCTCTTCCACCAAAAAAAAAAACTGGGCGCCACCAGATAACTGAAAAATTGTTGAGTGTGGCGGAAAACATCAATCAATCAATCCTAGAGATTGCAGTCTTCTGACACATGTAATGTTATTTACCCAACTTGTTCTGATTTTGAGCCAGTCGAATCCTAAATCATCATCAGAACCGTACAACTTTCCCCAGCTGAAATTGAGCAAGAGCGAATGCCTTCATTTGAAACTGAAAACACTGTAAAAAAAAAAAAAAAAAAAAAAAAAAAAAAAAAACTATTATACACAACTAGATCTGGCAGAGCCTGTGTAAAACAAAAACACCATCAAAGTCAATGCAATATGTTGTATATTCTGATTTTATCCCAATTGATTTTGCATCAATTCATTTGACATCCAAAACTTTGTAATTGATTCGTCAACCCTTTCTACTCACAGGGGCTCGGTTGTCAGATATTGAAGTTTTGTATTATTTGTTCCCAAATGATAAATTGAAGTTTTGCATGATTTGTGTCCGATAATAGATTATATAAATACAATCCACCACCAAAATCCGCTTTTTTCGAGGTTTTAAAAAAAGTGTATCATGTATACATTAAAAAAAGTAAAGGGACGACACTCGCCATCTTGGATTTCTGGAGGGCCCTCGATTCACGGCTTGTTTTTAACAATTTCTACTCTCTGCCTACCGGTTTCTGGCGAGATCTATGTTGGAAAAAGATCCAACGACTTCTCCCTATCGTCTGCTTATGCCTACATGCCGTATTAAAGATCCAGTGACCCGAAACATCCTCGATACCTGCCCCTACTTATCGAAAGCAGCGGAAGTTTGAATCGAGTGACACGACGCCTACCGGAGCTCTCCATATAATCACTGGGGTGTTCCGAATGTATACGATAAATCTAGAGAAGTCTAAGTTGAAATAAGCACTGAATTTAAATTCAATTGAGCAAACGAATGTTTTCCACGGAAGAACAAAGAATTCAGACAATGTCGTAGCATAGTAAGCTGTAAATAGTAAAATATGTAATTTTCGGGAGAGATTTTATATACCAATAACTGAATGATTCTCATTAGATTAACTTACACACAAAGTACCACAGGGGCACATGATCAAAAGAAGACCTGTTTATCAACACATTGCTATATAAATATCAAATTGAAGGCCGATATACCATACACGTATTGTAAGTGTATTGTCGTTAACTCATCAGTGTTCTGTTTGTTTGATATTCGTAGGATTGGTTAACTATATATCGTTAACCGATTGGTGACTGTATTATCTGCCATAATACTATCCATCTCATTGCGATCCAGCCTCACCCTCCAACACCTCCCAAATGCACCAACATAGTGAAGTTGAAGTGTGTTGTAGTAACATACATATGCTCCGTATGGGACGTATGGGTTGTCCCATGGTTTTAAAAATAAATAAATATAAATAAATAAGGACCATCGTGTACCAACACGTCTGATGACTGCGGTACTGTCTTTTGATGGCCGGACACATACATGTGGTCGTATGTCATAAATCATAATGAAATAAAAAAGTAACTTATATTTTACAAAACTAAATAAAAAGTAAGAAATTAATTATATTTTTTATTTATATAATAAATTTAATAATAACTTTTATTTAATTTATTCAATAAATTAGAATTTAAAAAAAAAAAAATTTAAGTAAATTAAAATTAAATAATTAAAATATTTTTTATTTATAATAAATTATATTTTTTATTTATATATTTAATTTATTCAATAAGTAAATTAAAATTTAAAATTTTTGTATAAGTAAATATAAAATTAAATATTGAAAATATATTTTTTAATTTATTTGGATTCTAATAGAAGGTAATAATTAGTAATCGCACGAGTCTCCGTCCTTCGCCCAAATAAATCAAGATACACCGAAATAAATATACCAGAATTATTACATAATTAGTAATATTAGTAACAGGTATTAGTAATAGGGATGTAGGTATGTATATACATGTGCAATAACTAAAATATATACAGAAAAGAATTAGGGTAGGGTCGCCAAAGAAAATTTTGATAATAGAGTGCTACTAGTTATTAGTTATTAATTATAAATTTTGCCATACAACAATTTTGAGATCGTCATTAGGCAAGAATTTTGAGGTCGTCATCAGGTGCTACACCTCATACCCTGTACCATGTTTCTGTAGCTAGATCCAGCTTATAGCACGACATGGCTCCATAATTCTTATTCGATAGTATGTATTATGTGTATAAAACTGAAGATGCATAATGTAATAATTGGTGAGTTAGTAATGTTAAAATTGTATGACAGATAAAATATTAACCATAAGAAGTGGTATACTTAATTACAAAACATATAGATTTAATTAATTAATGAAAATACAGAGTAGATGCAAAATCACAAATCGCATACATCCAACAAGCTTACATATATTAAATATAATAGTATGTAGCAGGCCTGCATACATACAAACTGCGACATTGCATCTAAATGTTTGTCATAAAAAGAGAAGTTTACAAAATACATACGTATAATAACATACCTGAATTTTATGTATATTTGCATATACATGTACTTATAATATACCTGGATTTGATGTATAGCTGCATTTATACTTTAACATACATGTTTATATAAACTAAAACGATAAAAACGCAAAGTTTATATTCCTAATATTAATATGCTACGATATTTATATATGTAATTGTTTACATACTGATAAACATATAGATATACACGATAGAAAACCCGAATTATATGCTTAGTTGTTTATATAAGTATAACACATGTAGTTGTTTATATATTAGTAAGCATATAAAAATTCAACAGTAGAATAATGATGCTTAGTGGTTTCCATACTTATAAACATGCGAAATTGTTTACATATTTGTAAACATGCATATAAACATACGAAATTGTTTACATATTTGTAAACATGCATGATAAAACCTTAGTTATACATATAAGTAAAACTTTTTACTCACCAACCGGAAGGAAACTTACGAATGATATTGGAAGCTATAAATAAAGCATAGGCCTAAATTTGAATCCCTTCACCTGTCTTTTTGACGTCTCCATATGAGTAAAACATTCTCGAGAGGGACGTTAAACAAGATACAATCAATCAATTAATATGAATAATCAAGTATATAAAGGTGAAAATAACGAACAATGGTCAATCTCGAAATTCCTGTTTGGAATACAATATTAAGAGTTGAGCAAACTCTTTCCATATTTATGCAGCAATATTCCATTGTCACCACCATATGGTGTTTATGTTTCTCAACTGATTCGATACGTAAGAGTTTGTTCTGGTATGATCGAACCCAGAAAGAGCCACTTAATTTGTCAGAAACAAAGCCAATCAAACCCAAAAGAGACACTAAGGTTACACCCAGTTCCTGACTACCCTTGAAAACTTATGGTCACTGATTTGTTAACGTGAGACAACAGAGATTTTCTGACAGTCGATGACTATTATAGTCGATGATATGACGTTATAGAGCTCCTTTAAACCAAAAGTACAAATCATTCGCAAACTGAAAAGCTCTTTTGAGAAATACGGTATCCCCACTAAGGTCGTATCTGATAATGGTCCCCAATATTCCTCCCAGGAATTTGCTAAACAGCATGGTGCTGATTTCGTGCATTACACTTCCTCTCCTAGATAACCTCGAACAGTTTGGCAGAAAAGTATTGCCAAAAGAACACTAGAGAAATCTAAATATGACGGTCATGACCCACTGCTAGGTATCTTAGAGCACCATATTACCCCTTTAGATATTGGCTACTCTCCAACAGAACTTTTGCAAGGACGACAACTTCGGTCTGTCTTACCAGTTGTCAATAGTCAATTACTCCTCAGGGCCATTGCTCACGATGAGGTCAAGGTAATGTTACAACAATGTCCTATGCAACAAAAGAATTACTTCGACAAAGAATCTAAACCCCTTGCCCATATTGATGTAGGATATAATGTTAGATTCCAACAAGATGATAAAATCTGGACGACTGCTACTGTACTTAAGAAAGTAGATGACAATTCATAGGTCTACATTTTTAATGTCCCAAATGGTGGTATCTACCGCAGGAAAAGGCGTAATCTCCTAGAGACTGGGGGCCTCCGTGACCGAGCATCGCGCTCAAAATCATACGGTCTCTCACCTCTGTTGGCGCGGGTTCGAATCCTGCTCGCGCCGGTCAGTGAGAACGTTTCCCAGTTTACTTTCGGAAGGTCGGTGGTCTCTTCCCAGTTATATTGTATCTGGGATCTCTCTTCCACCAAAAAAAAAAACTGGGCGCCACCAGATAACTGAAAAATTGTTGAGTGTGGCGGAAAACATCAATCAATCAATCCTAGAGATTGCAGTCTTCTGACACATGTAATGTTATTTACCCAACTTGTTCTGATTTTGAGCCAGTCGAATCCTAAATCATCATCAGAACCGTACAACTTTCCCCAGCTGAAATTGAGCAAGAGCGAATGCCTTCATTTGAAACTGAAAACACTGTAAAAAAAAAAAAAAAAAAAAAAAAAAAAAACTATTATACACAACTAGATCTGGCAGAGCCTGTGTAAAACAAAAACACCATCAAAGTCAATGCAATATGTTGTATATTCTGATTTTATCCCAATTGATTTTGCATCAATTCATTTGACATCCAAAACTTTGTAATTGATTCGTCAACCCTTTCTACTCACAGGGGCTCGGTTGTCAGATATTGAAGTTTTGTATTATTTGTTCCCAAATGATAAATTGAAGTTTTGCATGATTTGTGTCCGATAATAGATTATATAAATACAATCCACCACCAAAATCCGCTTTTTTCGAGGTTTTAAAAAAAGTGTATCATGTATACATTAAAAAAAGTAAAGGGACGACACTCGCCATCTTGGATTTCTGGAGGGCCCTCGATTCACGGCTTGTTTTTAACAATTTCTACTCTCTGCCTACCGGTTTCTGGCGAGATCTATGTTGGAAAAAGATCCAACGACTTCTCCCTATCGTCTGCTTATGCCTACATGCCGTATTAAAGATCCAGTGACCCGAAACATCCTCGATACCTGCCCCTACTTATCGAAAGCAGCGGAAGTTTGAATCGAGTGACACGACGCCTACCGGAGCTCTCCATATAATCACTGGGGTGTTCCGAATGTATACGATAAATCTAGAGAAGTCTAAGTTGAAATAAGCACTGAATTTAAATTCAATTGAGCAAACGAATGTTTTCCACGGAAGAACAAAGAATTCAGACAATGTCGTAGCATAGTAAGCTGTAAATAGTAAAATATGTAATTTTCGGGAGATATTTTATATACCAATAGCTGAATGATTCTCATTAGATTAACTTATGCACAAAGTACCACAGGGGCACATGATCAAAAGAACACCTGTTTATCCACATATTGCGATATAAATATCAAATTGAAGGCCGATATACCATACAAGTATTGTAAGTGTATTGTCGTTAACTCATCAGTGTTCGTTCGATTACACAAACACAAGTTGCAGGCCCATAGAAGGCGTGGGGGGTCATGCAAACCTCCCCCTTCCCCCATTTCAACTTATCTTGACCAATTATATGTAAATCCACTTTTTTCCTATCATTAAGGGGAATTGATTAAGAGTAATCTCGCCACCCCACCCCACCCCCTTATGGGGTGTCTTTCCCCTGCTTTAACCTTTAAAGAAGAGAAATAAAAATCCCTCTCCCCCATTTAGAATCATTCTATGGGTCCGATATGCAAAACTGTACACTGTGTGCATTGTTTATTTTCAAAGTTTTAAAGAATGTTACAATTCAACTTAAATACGACATGCAAGAACTTTATTCAAAATAACAAAACAAAATTCTATCATAGTTTAGGCTTCTCCAAAATATCAGTAAATGTGAAAATGGAAACATCCCATTGTCAGCAGCTTGGCCGTTTACCAATAAATTGTGACCATTTTAAAGCAAAGTCAACACTTTTTAAAGGTCTGCTGTTTTTGCGGTGTTGATTTCTCTGGACTTACCGTATGCATTCGGAACACCCCAGTGATTATATGGAGAGCTCCGGTAGGCGTCGTGTCACTCGATGCAAACTTCCGTTGCTTTCGATAAGTAGGGGCAGGTATCGAGGATGTTTCGGGTCACTGGATCTTTAATACGGCGTGTAAACATAAGCAGACGATAGGGAGAAGTCGTTGGATCTTTTTCCAACATAGATCTCGCCAGAAACCGGTAGGCAGAGAGTAGAAATTGTTAAAAACAAGCCATGAATCGAGGACCCCCCAGAAATCCAAGATGGCGAGCGTCGTCCCTTTACTTTTTTTAATGTACACATGATACACCTTTATTAAAACCTCGAAAAAAGCGGATTTTGGTGGTGGATTTTATTTATATAATCTATTATTCGGACACAAATCATGCAAAACTTCAATTTATCATTTGGGAACAAATAATACAAAACTTCAATATCTGACAACCCCGCCCTGTGTTTCTACTGTATTATGATTGTGTGTTTTACATTTCTGTACTGATTGACTTTGATAAAAAGGGTGATGTAATATTATGATCATTTAAGAACATGTCCATGTACGTATTAGATATTATGTTGAAGTAGAATTCAAAGTACTAATTGTCAAGTTATGTGAAATAAAAGTTGGAAAAAAACGTGTGCCTTTGTACTTCCTGAAATTAGAGTCCTTTGTTGCAGAGTTACAATGATGTCAATTTATCTGATCCCACCTCTGGTATATCCAGGGATACATGTTTGCTTAACTCTCTATTTTGCATTGCTTATAGGAGTTATGAGATTGATCACTGTTCGTTATCTTCACCTTTCATCTTTTAGAAGTGCAAATTTGAATAGCTGCTTTGGCATACTTGTAACTTTCCGAATATGACAAAATTGTTTGAAGATCAGTCCCCTCAAAGAAAAAAACCGGTTGTAATCAACATCCGGGTAATCGTAATAAAAGGTAATGTTTCTTTTTCTTTCTTTTCAACAACTTAACGACGAGAAATAAGTTTCCACATGTGCAGATTTTCATATGGCTTTAATGAAAGGTGAAGATAACGAACAGTGATCAATCTCATAACTCCTATAAGCAATACAATATAGATAGTAGGGCAAACACGGACCCCTGGGTACACAGGAGGTGGGATCAGGTGCCTAGGAGGAGTAAGCATCCCCTGTCGACCGGTCACATCCACCGCCAGCCCTATATCCTGATCAGGTAAATGGAGTTATCCGCAGTCAAAATCAATGTACAGAGAACGGTCTAACAATCGGTATGAAACACCTCATAAAGCATTTGACCCAAGGATAGGTTGTATGGGAAAACTAGAGTGTTATAACGACCATAGAATTTGCGAATGTGTAACACGGTCAGTTGTCAGTGTATGAATCTATGCACGGCTCGTGGAAAGGTGTGCATGATATGCTTCGAAATCTTCAGATTAAAAAATCACCTTTCATTCAAATTATGATTGCTTTTTTGTGTGTACAAAATGTAGAGTAATAAAGACGTGATGAAAGTATTTTGTCCCGTTGTTTATCGGCCTATATGAATAGTTGTAAAAGTTCATCAATGTTTTATTCATGATTGTATTATATAATTCAACACTCCCCCTAGACATGCAGTAGGCATATATTAACCACGTGTTATCTAATAAATCCAACATCCCAACATCTGTGTCAAACATGGCAGTTGAAAGAACGTAAAATGTACCAATAACGGATGTAACAACTTTCACAATATCACGTCTTACTAATTCATATCACCAAATAAACATTGTACAATGTCAGACATACATGCACAAAATCAAGTATGTCATCGATTCCGATTTTTGCCTCTATAACCCTTATGCACTTCATCATGCAGCAAAGAATTAAACTAGAACGTGGGTGGATTAGGGGGCGTTTTCTATAAACAAAATATCTATGATATATAAGTTTGACATTTTTTCTCTCGATGGATTGGATTACCAATATGTATAACGTTATAAATATTTTCTTTTAAATTAATTCAGGCTTTTTTCTTCATAAACAATGTATAAAACTACTTTTAAAGTATATGATGATCGTTTTAATAAGACCACATGATCATACCATATGGATATGAAATGAATTTTCATATGATAAAAGTTATTTCTGTGAATGATCTAAAATAAACGATCAAAGCAGGTTGCAAAAATTTAGAGAGAAAAATTTGTTGACCGTTCGCATGTATGTATAGAAATAATGGCATCGAAAATCAAAAGTCTGTACATGACGTCAATTGGTTTAACTTTAAGCCTTTGTTTTATGCAAAAAGGTAGGAATTTTTAACATCTGCAAGGAGGCGTGGCTACAGAATTGGAAAGTACTAATTGGAGCTGTTTCCAGAAAACTGACGAGGATAACAGATCAGAGGATATAAAATAAGGGAAATACCTCGTTCTGTCCAGTTCTTTGTTTTAGATAGATAATTTCCACTCTCATCATGGTAAGTACTAGTCATGCAACACAGTATAAATCATATTTACAAAAATTGTTATTACTTTGTTTACCTCTTAATAGAATTCATATTTATCCATTTATTTACTAACAATAATATTAATTAATTTCATGTTTAGTTCCGATACCTTTTGGTTTTCTCGTTGGTCATTATATTGATTACGGAGGACGTATGCGCTTGGAGAAGAATTAAAACAGTCTTGGATAAGGTTGACAAAGGGGTCCGTAGGGTCGGCAGATTCATAGATTCTGCTAAAACTATCTTGTCTATCTTTAATGGGAAAAGGTCCACAGATGATGTAAGATTTTTAGATTATTCTCTTTGAAGATCTTGATTGATGTTTTTGATTGGTATTTCGTTAAATATTCCATTTCTGAGAGAAATATTTCATCGAATTCAATATTTCATACTTTAATTCTTTATATAATCTATATTTCGCAGGACGTGCTCAAATTAGACATCTGTCAATTTTCATCTTTTGATCTGGACAACGATAACAGCATTAGTGACTCGGAAATAAATGTCCTTATTGAAATGACTGGGATGGTGGATCTTGATGAATTCTTTGAACAACTTGATATAAACAAAGGTAGAGTACATTTTGTTATTGGACTTTTCTACGGCCGTTAATCTTTTTCATCCTCTCTAGATTGGATCATTGCCTACAGTCCGTTCATTACGATGATACACAATTCATTCTTCACACTGTTCCGTTAGTACAGTTAATTGACGCACTAATCTATAAAACCATTGTATTGGGAGGGATCTTCATCTGTAGCCTTATTTGAAATGATAGTCTTTAAAAAATCTACTTTCAGATGACAAAGTCACAATTGAGGAACACACCAATTCCAGACTTATCAAGAAGGCATGTTCATGATGTTAAAAGTTTCCATCCAGTTTAATTTTTTTCACATTCAAATTTTTAATGCAACTGATAGACTAAATTAAATTCCTTTTTCATTCTTGTTATTGTGAATTACAATGTAGTATATATAGTTTACCAAAAAGGTTAGCATCTACGAAACGAGATCTAAAAGCAATGAAAAATGGGAGATCCAACTTGCGATTATTTCCCGACTCCCTGTCTTCATGAATTAAGTCGAATACATGTACATGTACATGTACATATATCAATGGATATCCTTTAATTTTAATAATTTCTACTACATGTACTTCCTATTCAACATCACACAAAAGGAAGTGACAATTCCGTCGCCAAGCGCTCGGAGATAACCTTAAAAACGGATGTCCCGTGTCACAGTAGGTGTGACACTGCTCGATGGTCGTAAGCGCCGAACACAGCCCTAAATGTGAAGCCCTTCACCCGTCGTGGTGACGTCTCCATATAGGTGAAAAATTATCGAGAGGGATGTTAAACAAAATTAAGAGTTGGGCAAACACTTTCAAAATTTATATTATTTTGATATAGATATCTGGCAGTCGATGACTATTTCAGTCGATGACTATTACAGTCGATGACTATTACAGTCGATGACTATTACAGTCGATGACTATTTCAGTCGATGACTATTACAGTCGATGATATGACGTTATACAGCTCCTTTAAACCAAAACTACAAATCGTTCGCAAACTGAAAAGCTCCTTTGCGAAATTCAGTATCCCCACTAAGGTCGTGTTTGATAATCGTCTCTAATATTCCTCCCAGGAATTTGCTAAACATCATAATGATGATTTTGTTCATTACACTTCCTCTCCTAGACATCCTCAAATAGTTTAGCAGAAAAGTATTGCCAAGCGACAAGAATTGAGATTGATCACTGTTCGTTATCTTCACCTTTCATGGATATGATCAAGCATAAAGAAGATACAAGCAAAAGATGCATTTCTTCCGTTACTACCGAATTTTCTGTGGTTATCCATTTTTGTGGTTTGGAAAAATCCACAATCGTAATAGATAGATATAGATAGAGATACGTGTTGATAGATAGATAGATAGATAGATAGATAAATAGATAGTAGATAGATAAATAGATAGATAGATAGATAGATAAATGTTGTAGATAGATAGATAGATTGATGAATGCTGTAGATAGATAGATTGATTGATTGATGAATGCCGTAGATATATAGATAGATAGATACATTGATTGATGAATGCTGTAAATAGATAGATAAATACGTATAGATATATAAACATAATGCAACTGTAGAAATTGGAAACGTACTGACTAATTTTGAAAGCTAAAAAGAAGGAAACTTTCTCAATCAGTTGAAGAGAATCATTTCACCTGAATTTTTTTTAACAAGCCCTCTGAACTTTCCATTAAGAAATGTAATCTACACTAAATTACGATACAAGTGTGACCCCCTACTGTTCTGAAGACACTTCTCATTTCTTCTTTACATGCAAAAATATTGCAATACTAGAAACATTTTTATCAACTATTCAGTTTGCATGGATCAAACATTGATACGCATATTCTGTGAAGGGGTACATATCCTATTTGTTACGAAGCTAACTGTCTGTGTAGGGGTACAGATCCTATTTCTTACGAAGCTAACTGTCTGTGTAGTTTGTTAAAATCCTCGTTTAAGGTCATTGATATTTACAATATTAGACACCACAAGTGTTAACCTTTTCTTCGTATTTCCTAGATTATCTTCATGTCAATTTTAACATTGCATCTACTTTAATAGGAGAAACTCTAAGTATCTAGAACTTGTTTCTCATCCCTGTTTGAGTAATCATACATGAAAGGTGAAGAAAACGAACAGTGAGCAATCCCACTACTCATATTAACAATACAAAATAGATAGTTGGGCAAACACCGACCCCTGGATACACCAGAGGTGGGGTCAGGTGTCTAGGAGGAGTAAACAACCCCTGTCGACCGGTCACATCCGCCGCCAGCCCTATATCCTGATCAGGTAAACGGAGTTATCCGTAGTCAAAATCAGTGTGCCAAGAACGGCCTAACAATCGGTATGAAACACGTCAAACAGTATTTGACCCAATGGTAGGTTTTCTGACGAACTAGACCGTTATAACAACCATAGAATTTGTGATTTACTGACTTTAAACGAGAGTGTTAAAACCCCTGTACCATCAAATTGTTTGTCAGTAGCTTGTCTCGATTTACAAACTGACCATACGCAGAACAAGCTCTTGCGTGTCGAATCAGTTGAGGGATATAAACACCATATGTAGGTGATAATGGAATATTGCTACATAAATATGGGAAGTTGACGATGGAAAACCTGAAATCATCCTGTTTGTCATAAAGTTGAGTTGTTAGTTTGCCGTTAATATCTACTTTCATTAAAATATATAAGTATGAAGCAGAAGTGGACGGCTCTGTGGTGTCTTTTATTTCGAGTTCACATGTATATATCGAATCGAGATATGAATGAAAGTTATTAATGGTAATAAATAAAGCGTCGTCGATATATCTAAATGTCGAATTGAAAGCCGCTGCAAAAGATTGTTTCTTCTTACGTGGAAGTTTTTGAATAAATTCTGCTACACATGAATAAAAAAACCCAGGTCAGCTAGCAAAGGAGCACAATTCGTACCCGTGGGAATTCCAACAGACCGTTGGAAGACCTGATAACCACAGACTACGAAGATATTGTCAATGAGGAACTCCAGCATATTTGTGATTTCAACTTCAGAGTACTTGTGCGTGGAATCAGAGTGGTGTTTAACAAAGTAAGTTTTTGGATATCTGATCACTCTATATGAATATTTCCGTTTTCCACTTTTTTTTAAAGAAGCAACTGTCTATGTCAAAACATCTATTCTCTAATTTATCTTTTGAAAGGGCAGTTAGAGTATAAGTACGATATATAAGTTCATTTGAAATACAGTTGTAATAATGAGCCTTAAAAGCAAAGTCAATGTTGTTACAAGCTTTGTCAGCTGGAACCAAAACACATTCCTCATGCAATCTATCTGATTCTTTTATCACTTCTGGTTTACTAAACACAGATGGATAGATGGTACGTACTTTTGTTTTGATAAGTCTAATGCGGGATTTTGATATTCCTCTTACACTTTTAATCCATTCTCACAATGTATCAAGTTCTTTTTTCATATTTAGCCCATTGCCTTCCATAATGTTCTTTCTCTTTATCATTCGTAATTAATGTAGCGCACTATTTTTATAGAGTAGCATATTGAATAGTGGTTGATCCATCCATTGTATTTAAATGTACGGATTCTGTGGTCATTTTGAACATCAATCAATGTAAAAGTTGTTAATTCTAATTAAAACAATATAAATACAAGCGTTGGATGATTACGTAATAATCACAATGAGGCGGACATGCACATTTTTATAACATAAGTGTGTTTTGTCTCATTATCCAGCGTTTCCGTCACATCCCAAATAACACTCTCTGTCTTTATACTTACCTCATGCAATTTATACCAGAATATAGAATATTATTTTGTTTCCGAAATATATTTACATGTAGTTGCGATATTATCACATCCTTTAGAAATGCAAATTTGAATATCTGCTTTGGCATACTCATAACTTTCGGAACATGATGAAATTGTTTTTGAAATAGTACCTTCTAATAAAAAGACAATCTGATTAAAATTAAATCTTTGATCCGCTCCGGTAATGATTAAAAACTTTGTGTAGCGACCTACTTGTGACATTGTATCGCGACATACTTATGACATTGTGTAGCGACATACTTATGACAATGTGTAGCGACATACTTGTGACATTAGCGGAGTGGATCAAAGATCGATCTAATTTTAATCAGATTGACAAAAAGAAAAAAGGGGGAAAATAACATCCGAGGAATCGTAATAAAAACTAATGTTTATTTTATTTCTTTTAAACAACTTAACGACGAAAAACAACAGTTTCCACATGATGCAGTTTTTTAAAATGGTTTTAATGTGAAATATAGTCAGCTGTCAGTGACGGCATGTATACACGGTTAGAGGGAAGGTATACATGCCATGCATTAGAATACAATCCAGATTTTCTATGAACCAATAGAGAAAATCTTTTATAAATGAACTAATATATGTACAGATTCTATTTTTAAAGGATAATTATTCAATCCTTGAAAGCTTATCCCGTATCCTGTTTAAGTCATTCTAATGCAGAGAATGAAATCATTTAAAGTGTTTACCTAATATATGCAAATAATTTAGAAATCTAATATTTCAGAGACGTGCTGATTGTCCATAGAAGACAATCTCAAGTCTTAATAAATGGACATAAAAATCCGAAAATATCCGCCCTGAAGATCATGCTGCATAAAATTTTCTTTGTTTATACTGCATATGAAGATCATTCGTTCCAGAGCGTTGAATATTAGATATTCCAAACCTAAAATGCTCGGTAAAAATATATTAATATTGATGGCAAGTGCTTCTATCTTGAAAAGTGAAGATAACAAACAGTGATCAATCTCACAACTCCTTATAAGCAATACAAAATAGATAGTTGGGCAAACACAGATCCCTGGATATACCAGAGGTGGGATCAGGTTCCTAGGAGGAGTAAGCATCCTCTGTTGATCGGTCACACCTGCCGTATGTTCTCTACCTTGATCAGGAAAACGAAGTAGTCACGAGGTTGAAATCTGAACCACATTCTTTTTATCTCCTTGCGTTTTAAAAGTACTGTTTAGTCCTTTAGTTTTTAAAAAAAAAACTTAAAATAAGCTATAAACGTACAAACAGTTCAGTTGAACACATATTTACTATCTTTCACAAGTTTCATTACGACCAATGGTGTCACCACTGTTGTCATACTTATAACATGCAACTCTTATGTTACCGGTATCCCGTACTTGTTGTTCAACAAGTCGTAACATGATGATAATAATAATGATATCCTTTATTTATACCGGATTGTACAGCTAATTGTACGGTTCTGTCTTTAACATACATACATATCGAGAACACCCATCATAAAACATGAAAATGTCACAGTTACATCAGATAAAAACTACTTAAAAAGAGACCACATACACTGTTCAAGCATTATACGCTGATTTAAAAGATGTTGAAGTTACAACTACCACTGAATTGCCGTTGTTTTCTTCGTTGTGATTGGCTCGATTGGTATCATGATGTCAACGTCATCATTTAGGGTAGTAACCTAATCTCAACATAATTGTTATTTCAGAATTGTTATGCCACGCTAATTTTGATTTCTCTCTATTCATTTAAAAAAGTTTTGAAAAGCAAGATGATGTTGGAAATTATATTTTGAGGACTGTAACGATCAAGAGGGATACTGTTCTACGTGGTACTCAGCGATAAATTTATATATATATATATATCATTTGATCTTTGCCGACTCCGTTTATTTGATTACGTTAACTCCACATTTTGTCACCTAGTTTGTATACATATGTAGGATTTGATCTGGTAAAAGAATGAATGTTTATGAGATTTTAATACAAAGCCTTTTGATGATTTTTAATCGTATACGAGATGGAAGTGTGTGTTTATTAGTGTAAGTGTTTTAGTCAGAATAGCACAGAAGTGAATGAAGAAAGTTATCATTTACAACTTTGTTGCAGTGCCACGTTTTACAAATGAACGACTAAGATTACAATCTTCATATTTAGAGGTAAATACGGTAATCAACTTCCTTTTGTAGGAATTAGTAAAAATTAATGAGAGTTCAAAATAACTCATGAAGACAGGAAGTCGGAACTGATCCCAAGTAGGAAACGACCACCCCATTTTGTATTTCGTTTATAATGCCAACCTTTTTGATAGGCTATCGATATTAATCTACAATAACAAGAATGAAATAAAACGAATTTAGTTTATTCAAGGTTTAAGCTTAAACTGTCTATCAGATGCATTAAAGTAGTGAATATGAACAAGATTTATGCACGCATTGAAACGATTCACATCATGAACATGCCTCCTTGATAAGTCTGGAATTGGTGTGCTCCTCAATTGTGACTTTGTCATCTGAAAGCAGATTTTTTAAAGACACGATTATTTCAAGTACGTCTGCAGACTACAGAGAAATACCTTGGTATTATAGATTAGTGTGTCAATCAACTCTACGAACGGAACAGTGTGAAGAATGAAATGTGTATCATCGTAATGAACGGACTGTAGGCAATGACCCAATTTAGAGAAGACGAAAAAGATTAATGGCCGTAGAAATGTCCAATTACAAAAGAGGTACTCTACCTTTGTTTATATCAAGTTGTTCAAAGAATTCATCAAGATCATCCATCCCAGTCATTTCAATAAGGACATTTATTTCCGAGTCACTAATGTTGTTGTCGTTGTCCAGATCAAAAGATGAAAATTGACAGATGTCCAATTTGAGCACGTCCTGTAAAAAAAAAAAAAAGAATATGTAAATAATTAAAGTTAAAAGATATTAAATTCGAAACATTTCTCTCAGAAATGGAATATATAGCGAGATATTATATAATAAAAGTATTGATCAAGATCTTCAAAGAGGATACTCTAAAATCTTACATCATCTGTGGACCTTTTCCCTAAAACTGCCGCAGCAGTTCTGACAGTAGCTACAACTCTTGCCACCTTAGCGACTTTCTCTTTAGCTTTTCTTATGAATCTTCTAAATCTTCTCCAAGCACATACATCCTCCGTAATCAATAAAAAGACCAACGAGAAAACCAGAAGGTATCGGAACTAAAAATGAAAACAATAAATAAACAAATAAATAATGAATTCTATTAAGACGTAATGAAAATAATAACATTTTGTGTAAAATATGCTTTATACTGTGTTTCATTACTAGTACTTACCATGATGAGAGTGGAAATTACCTATCTACATGTAAAACAACGAACTGGACCGAACGAGATTTCGCCCTTATTTTATACCCTGTGATCGGTTATCCCCGTTAGTTTTCTGGAAACAGCTCCATTCAGTACTTTCCAATTCTGTTGCCACGCCTCCTTACAGAGGTTAAAAATTCCTGGCTTTCTTTCGTATAAAACAAAAACTAGAATTTTAAACAAACGACGTCAATGTGCAGACTTTTGATTTACGATGTCATTATTTTTATATATACACGCGAACGGTCAACAAATTTTCTCTCTAAATTTTCGCTTCCTGGTTTGATTGTTTGGTTTGGGTTTTTTTCCAGATAAATAACAGAAATTATTTTTATCATATCAAAAGAACAATTATTTCATATCCATGTGGTTTTATCATGTGGTGTTATTAAAACAATTGTCATATATTTTAAAAGTCGTTTCATGCATTTTATTTATGAAGAACATTTGATCAGGCCTGAATGAATTTCAAAGAAAACATTTATAACGTTACACATATCGATGATCCAATCCATGGAAAAAGAAAAGTCAAAATTATATATCACAGAAATTCTGTTCATCAAAAGCGCCCCCTATCCCACCTACGTGTACGTGTTCGTTGAATTCTTTGTTACATGAAGAAGCGCACAATGGTTTTAGAGACAAACATCGGAATTTATGACATCGTACATTGTTTACCTGATTTGTGCATTTATGTCATTGCCCATTGTTTATCTGATGGTGAGTAAATTTGGTGATCTGAATTAAAAAATGGTTACATTTGTTAGGGCACTAAAATGGGGATTTGTTATTGGTACATTTTACGTTCGTTCAACTGCCATATTTGACGCAGAATTTGAAGCTATTAGATAACATGTGGTTAATAGATGTCTACTGTATGTCTAGACGGAGTATTCAATTATATAATACAATCATGAATAAAACATTGATAAACTTTTAAAAATAGATATAGGAGTATTCATATAAGCCATGAACAAAATACAGGGAATACTTTCAGCACGTCTTTATTGTTCTTTATTATCTTTATTACTAAAATTAGAATTTGAATGAAAATGGAAACAATATTATATACACGGACTTTTCATCTCTCGACTTCCAATTATGTTTAAGCTATGCTGAATTGGTCTTTGTATGAAGATGTTACCAAGACACAGCTCTGATAATAAGGGTCCAACTAAATAAAACAAAATTCCCAAATAATCCAGTCCTAAATTGAAATGTTCATTTATTCTATCTGATATAACCCAATTTGTTTTGACATATTACACGCTTCTTTTACAGCAATATGATGCACTGAAAATTCGCATAAGCATATCGTAGAAATTTCGAATTGCAAAAGCAGTATCAAATCAGCGTCACAAATTTGTTTTTATTAATGAAGGGTTTATTAAATCGTTCGGTGATCAAAGCTGTGGTGATTGGCTTAGACGTATGAAGGTGGTAGACCTGCAGAAGATGTGTGGAGTTCAGGAATTTAGTCAGAAATACCTGCCCCGTTTTTCGCAACAGCTAAACGTATAAAGATCTTATGAGGTACTGTTGCAAAATATGTAAATAGAAAAGGGGGTGTGTCTATCTACTCCGGGTCCCTATTACATGTTTGATATATTATGTATCGTATAAACATCTAGCTATGCAAGAATAATACTGAGAGAGATTCATTGATTAATAGGTCACGTAAATTTTATGTTTGAAGTTTTGAAGAAAATTCTCTCTCTCTCTCTCTCTCTCTCTCTCTCTCTCTCTCTCTCTCTCTCTCTCTCTCTCTCTCTATATATATATATATATATACAACCGTCTGTCACTAGACAGCAATGTTTCAAGAATTGATGTACATTGCTTGATAAATATAAATACTTTCATGTATATACTTATTAATTTATGATAACACTTCCGAATCACGCCGTCAGTTCCATAACCTTAAATTTACAAACCAAAACATAACCACGGTAAGAAACAAACTTCTCATAATATTTATTTTAAGTATTTGCTTGAAAATAAAACCATCCCCACTTCATGTAAATATTGTTTCTTTAATTTGACATGACATATTTCATAGAATTTTGATAATTTTAAGAATATCAGTCCATGTAAAAAAAAAAAAAAAAAAGTTTATAAAAGGAACATTAGCTGTCAACAAGGATATAAAGATTTATTAGTTCTGAACCATGATTATATCCTGGATTGTGTTTTAAAATGAAGAAATATAAATCTTCGCATTGAATTATTTTCTTATATTCAATAATGTTTCGGTCATCGTTTCTGTACAAACAGAAAAAATTCTAATGTCAAAATTGCAACAAAACATTGCAAGATGTATATGAATTTTAATATGTCAATGTAATTTTTACGCAAAGTAAATAAAGCTGTTTCAGTCCTTTTGGTAACAGTTGATGAATACCTGATGCGAGTAACTACATGCACATGTAATACCCCTTTTAAGGAGTTATGCTACAGCAGAGAAATTAGATATGGATGAAAAGTGGAGGATATTTACAACAATATTTTGAAATTGAAAACTTCCGGAATTACTTCATTTAATAAAAAAAAAATGCAGTTTTAGTAGAAAGCAATCTGGAAAAAAAAATTAAAATCCCTGCTGGTCTTGAACCCGCGATTTACAGTTCATTAGTCGACGTGCTAACCCACTGAGCTACTCAGCTGGACAATGATAATTGAAACGAATAGGCAAATATTGCTGATATTTATATTTTCATTCATGTTGAGACGCATTACGCCAGTTTCAAGATAAAAGCTCTCCTGTGTAGGAGATACATTTGGTTGAACTTTGAGTGCCTAAGTGGGACAGAGTGATGAAACAGCGTATGAGAAAAATACTGAGTACATTTACTTATGCAGTGACGACTATTCGTCCCACTCCCGCATGTAAACAATTTGTTTCGCGCCTTACTATGTACGCGAGTTCTTCAAAGGGAAATAACTCGAACATATCTCGAAACCAGCGTATTACAGAATGTTATCGCCCATCAAAATTAATTCAATGTATTTAGTATTTTGTCTTACTAAACAGAAAAAAGACTTGAATTACAATCTTTGTCAAGGACGTGGTGACACAAAACGAAATGAGAATAACATCAGGCGGATACATTGTTCTGCCAAATATTTAATTTTCAGATCGGATAACATTTTCATTGTGGTGCATGTAAGTAATTCCTTTGTTTTGTATTTTTGTGCCTTTTTGATATTAGTGAATAGCATACTTTTAAAAATTAGTAAATAGCTTACCTCCTTGGATATTGGTAAATAGTTTACCTTGTTTAATATTAGTAGATAGCTTACCTGGTTTGATATAAGTAAATAACTTACCTGGTTTGATAATAGTAAATAGCTTACCTACTTTGATATTGATAATTTCCTTACCTTGTTTAATATTAGTAAATCGTTTACCTTTTGATATTAGTAAATAGCTTACCTTTTGCTATTAGTAAATAGTCTACCTTTTGATATAAGTAAATAGCTTACCTTTTGATATTAGTAAATAGCTTACCTTTTTATATTAGTAAATAGTTTACCTTTTTATATTAGTAAGTACCTTACCTATTTATAATATGTTGTACGGTGTGACCGTTGAGACGAGGGAAGCCCATTAACATCTTGCAACACGACTTTTATCCGCCTCTTCATTTAACGCGGGAAATATAAATGTAACGCGTTTGGTGTAAACAGTGACAAATTGTGACGTCATATTAGCTGCAATGTTTTTTCTTTTCTCAAATCAAGCAAAAACAAAACGTTTGAAGCTATGAGAAAGCTTGTCTGGAATTTAAAAACGTTAATTGTACTTTCTAAACAATCTAATTATTTTAATTACGTGATTGTCAATGAAGTATACCGCAGTGACGGCGACATTTTTCCGGAGGCATTATGGGTAGTCCCCATCATTTTTCAGCTGATGAAGAGCAAACCACGTGACTCAATTGCGTAATCATTGGAGCGAGCTCGTCGCGTCGCTATGCGACAAGAGCTTCGCTCGCTAATATGATTACGATGTGACCGTTGGGGCGAGCGCAGCATATCTGAATACATTTTCAAAAAATTTATATTGAAAACAAGGAAAACTTATCTGGTTCACTGTCAATACGTAGGATTACTGTCTTGCTCTTCTCGCCAATGTAGGAACCAGTTTAGTGGGAAATGCAACGAGCGTGTTGTGACGTTGCCTGGTAGTTGTGACGTGACTGTTTACATTTCTTTAGACAATATTTTAAAAAGAAAAAGAAAGGGGGAAGAATATGATTGTCATCCTTTCCTTTCAAGTAAGAAAGGTTTGTAATACTACAAAGATTTTTTTTTATTATTATTTTACGAATCGAACCATCCGCCATTTTGTACGAGGGACTTCTTGGATTGGCGTCAAAAAAAAATTCTTGTTAGAGGTTGAGATTTAGCTCGGATTATTTCCCTCGCTCTAGTCATTAGAGCTCGCAGTACGAGCCAGTGCTCCGCGCTGGCTCGCTGCGATCGCTATTAGCAAATATCGTACCTGCTTTGATATTAGTAAATTGCTTACCTATATATATTGGCAAATATCTTACCTGGTTTAATAATATGTTTACGGTGTGACCGTTGGACCGAGCGAAGCATGTAATGGTCATTGGAGTGTCCCAAGTAGTAATCATAATTCCGTTAAGTACGGTAGATTATGATTCATTTAAAAATATATATTTTGAATGAAATTTTCCTTGCGCTAAACACCCAGTAACATTTCAGTATTGAAGGGGTTTATATGGGGACAACAGTTTTACGGGATCCGCCTATTCATTGAACGCGGGAAATAAAACGGAAGGCGACGTAAAATGTGCATCGTGACGTCACATTTAGCCTCGACGCTTTTATCTTTTTCAAAGCAAATAATTATAAACAACAATAATACATTCCGTATGCAATGAAAAAGGCCGTTAAAACTAAACAAAATTAACCAATGAATTCAAAATGGTAAAAAAGTAACAGTAATTTTATCGTATATTCTTATTCAAAGAAACTCATGAACTCGTTCATCTATTTAGTCGTATTACGGTTTTATATGTATTTATGTGCTAAAACCTGTTACAATGATAATTATACTATTCACTTTGAACAAACTGAGTGTTTAAATTAGAATTGCACGTCAGAGTCTTCTATTATTGGCATTCAAAATAAAACACGAATAACTGTTGAAGCAGGTAATGAAAATATAAATGGCGGCGCCCATATGGATCACGAAAATTTCAGTGAACGTATATAGAGATTATCTCTTTTTCTTTTGCTGATTTTGACTAAATTACATGCGTGTTACCTTTAGAGCCTTGCTTCGCGGACGGGCCTTCGGCCCGTCCGAGCTTCGCTCGGTATTAGTGAATAGCTTACATATTCATATTGGGCCTCCGTGGCCGAGTGGTTAGAGCATCGCGCTAAAAATCACACGGCCTCTCACCTCTGGTCGGCGCGGGTTCGAATCCCGCTCGCGCCGGTAAGTGAGAAAGTTTCCCAGTTTACTTTCAGAAGGTCGGTGGTCTCTTCACAGGTACATTGTATTTGGGTTCTCTCTTCCACCAAACAAAACCAATTTATATTGGCAAATATCTTACCTGAATTAATATTAGTAAATACCTTACCCATTTATATTGGCAAATATATTACCTGTTTTGATATTAGTAAATAGTTTACCTATTTATAATGGCAAATAGCTTACCTTGTTTGAGAGTATTAAATAGTTTACCTTTTTCGGTAATAGTAAATATCTTACCTTTTTATATTAGTAAGTAGCTTACCTTTCTATATTAATAAATATCTTACCGTTTTTATATTAGTAAATACCTTACTTTATTTATATTAGTAAATATATATTTATGTTAGTCAACAGCTTACCTTTCTATATCAATTGATGTTAGTAAATAGTTTACCGGTTTTTATATCAGTAAATAACTTTATTTAATTGATATTAGTAAATAGCTTACCTTTTTATATTAGTAAACAGCTTCCCTTTTTTATATTAGTAAATAGCTTCCCTTTCTATATTAGTAAATAGCTTCCCTTTCTATATTAGTAAACAGTTTCCCTTTTTTATATTAGTAAATAGCTTCCCTTTCTATATTAGTAAATAGCTTCCCTTTTTATGTTAGTAAATAGCCCCCTTTTTATATTATTAAATATCTTTCCTTTTTCATATTGGTAAATAGCTCCTTTTTTTGTTAGTAAATAGCTTCCCTTTCTATATTAGTAAATAGCTTCCCTTTCTATATTAGTAAATACCTTCTCTTTTTGTGTTAGTAAATAACTTCCCTCTTTATATTAGTAAATAACTTCCCTTTCTATATTAGTAAACAGCTTCCCTTTTAACTCTTCTGAGCCGAAGGCTCAAAGAGCTAATGCTATGGCCATTTGTGCGGTGTGCGTAAACTTTTTATAAAAAGGGCTATAACTCAAGAACCCCTTGGCCAATTGTTCTCAAATTTGTCACAGGGTATCATTGGCCAAAGGGCTTTCATACATACTAAATAGAGGGATGTGACCCTTTAACAAGGGGAGATAATCAGGAAAATACAAACAAAAGTAGTGGTTGCTAAAAAATCTTCTTCTCAAGAACCACTGGGCAGATTATCACCAAACTTACACATAAGGATGAAGATATGTTGTAGATTAAAAATTGTTAAAGGCATCACCCTGGGGCAAAGGGCGTGGTCTCAAGGTCACTTCAAAGTTGACCTAAATTTATATTTCCTTAAATCTTTGATATTTTAGTCATTATAAGGACTAGGATCATAAAATTTTGACAGTTAATGCATCTTAGGACCTCGTGTCAAGTTGTCTCAAAAGTAGGTCACGGTGACCTACTTTTTGAATTTTGCAAGTATTTATTTTAAAATTAATTTTGATGCACATCTTGGACACTTTGAAGCCTATGATCATCAAAACTTGTCAGTTGGTGGATCATGGGACCTTGAAGTGCGTCAACTGAAAAGTAGGTCACGGTGACCTACTTTCTGAATTTTATGGTTTATCATTTATAGATATATTTTAAGTTGTTATTTCAAATACCGAGAGGTTTAGAATCATGAAATCTTGTAAGTTGATGCATATTGAGGCCTTGAAACATATTTATAAAAAAAAGTAGGTCACAGTGACCTACTTTTTGAATTTTGTAGACATTCAAATTTCACATTTTCAATTTTAGATGCATATTTTGGGCACTGTAAAACCTAGGATCATCAAACTTTGTCAGTTGATGCGTCTTCAGTCTTCGGTTTGTGTCGACCAAAAAGTAGGTCACTGTGACGTACTTTTGGTATTTGACGGCTTAATTACTATATTTCAGACACTATTTGACCTACAATCATCAAACTTTGTCAGTTGATGCATCTTGAGTCTTCGCAGTGTGTCGGCCTAAAAGTAGGTCACCCTGACCTACTTTTGGAGTTTGACAGCTATATTTGAATATTTAAGATACTATTTGAATTACAATCATCAAACTTTGTCAGTTGATGCATCTTGAGTCTTCGCAGTGTGTCGACCTAAAAAAAAAAGGTCACCTTAACCTAATTTTGGAATTTTATTCTATATATTTTAATATTTCATGTACTATTTGACCTACAAACATCGAACTTTGTTAGTTGATGCATCTTTAGTTTTCGCAGTGTGTCAACCAAAAAGTAGGTCACTGTGACCTACTTTTGGAATTTGACAGCAATATTTAAATATTTCAGACACTATTAGACTTACAATCATCAAACTTTGTCAGTTAATGCATCGTGAGTCTTTGGAGTGTGACGACCAAAAAGTAAGTCAACGTGACCTACTTTTGGAATTTTGACAGCTATATTTAAATATTTCAAATACTATTTGACTTGCAATTAGCAAAATTTGTCAGTTGATGCATTTTGAGTCTTCGAAGTGTGTCGACCATAAAGTAGGTCACCTTGACCTAATTTAGGAGTTTGATGGATGTATTTAAATATATTTTTGTACTACTTGACCTGCAATCATCAAACTTGTCCATTGATACATCTTGAGTGTATGGAGTGTGTCGACCAAAAAAAAAGGTCAACGTGACCTACTTTTGGAATTTGACGGCTATATTTAAATATTTCAGATACTATATGACTTACCATCACCAAACTTTGTCAATTGATGCATCTTCAGTCTTTGGAGTGTGTCGACCAAAAAATAGGTCACTGTGACCTCATTTTGGAATTTGACAGCTATATTTGAATATTTCAGATACTATTTGACCTAAAATAATCAAACTTTGTTAGTTAATGCATCTTGATTCTTGAGAGTGTGCCACTGAAAATTAGGTCACCGTGACCTACTTTTATAAGTTGATGGCTATATTTGAATATTTTCATGGAGTATATTTGATCAGCAATCATTAATCTTTGTCAGTTGATGCATCTTGAGTCTTTGCAGTCTGTCGACCTAAAAGTAGGTCAACCGGACCTACTTTTGGAGTTTGACAGCTATATTTGAATATTTAAGATACTATTTGAATTACAATCATCAAAGTTTGTCAGTTGATGCATCTTGGGTCTTGGGAGTTTGTTGACCAAAAAGTAGGTCACCTTAACCTTCTTTTAGAATTTGATTTATATATTTAAATATTTCAAATACTGTTTGACATAGAATCATCAAACTTTGTCTGTTGATTCATCTTGAGTCTTCAGATTGTGTTTACCAAAATATAGGTCACTGTGACCTACTTTTGGAATTTTCTGGTAATGTTTAAATATCCATAGCCCAAGGGCTTTGATTTATAATAATGATAGGGATGTGCCCCTCTAACAAGGGAGAGATAATTAGGTTTAAATAAGATTTTTCAAAATTTCTTTCATCATTTATTTAAATATATTTGAGTTTACAAAATAAAAGAAAAAGTATTCAGTTACAAATATTGAAATTTTTATCATTACAAACATAGACATTGTCATTATAATAACCACTATGAACTAGTTTTAATTACATGCCACCTCAAACATCAGAAGCACAAAACACTGAATTGTGATCTGACCAATATGAAAATAATACACTTCCAATAGTTGTTGTGTTGTTTGAAAATATAAGGTCAATAGTACTGCCAAATTTAGTTGTTGGCTCCAGTATGACCTGGAAGCAGGAAAATTCTTTCCTCATGAAACTAAGTATAGTTTTATTTTCACCCTTACTCACATCAATATTAAAGTCTCCCACAATAAAGAGGTGTTTTTCCAAATTGACTAAAGGTTTTACCTTCTCTTTCAGTATTTTCATAAAATGTGTTGAAGAACATTTAGGTTGCTTGTACAAAAACACACATTGAACTAAAGCACCTAATTTGACAGCTTTTATCACTACAAATTCTACCTTGACTGTAGAAAATAAAGAGACATCTACAATGTCTAAAGTATCTTTTAAATACACAACCAATCCATGAGATGGTCTTCCTCCATTATCAGGTCTTTGTGCATCATTTCGAATCATGGTAAAGTTGTTCAATTGAAAATATTCATTTTTATCTGTGTCAATGAGTCTTGATTCTCCAATTCCTATGATGTCTACGGAATAAACATATGGGTCACACTGTAAGTCTTTAAAATGTTTGTTCAATGACCGTGCGTTATTAAACATGATTTTAAAGTTATGTGGTAGATCTGCAGGTGGAGTAAAACACAGCTGTAAAGATGAATTTTCTCGTAACCTTTGCATTTCTTCTTCAACACTTTCATCTTTTGTTAATGAGTTCTCATTAAAATTCAAGATGTGAAGATTTTCAAGATATCTTGATCTAGATAAAGCCACATAGTGAATATGTGGACATTTTCTTGGTCGAGATTGACTTAGGTCAATCACAACTTCATCCACTGTGGATCCTTGGGCCTTGTGCACAGTTTTTGCAGCTGATGGTTGTAAAGGAAATTGTATCCTTTCAAATGTTTTTCTGTTGTAAACAAAGGTTCTTTTGGTTTCAAATATTGGGGTATAGTTTGTTTCTATGTTGTTACCAAGTAAATGGTGGTACTGGTTTCTTCTCTTCATTCCAATTTTCCTGTCATTAAACAAAACCCATACAATGGCTGGTCTAGATGTGGTTTCCTTACATTCAATGGACTTCACCACACAAGAAGCTCCGTTTGTTAATCCATCAAGGACATCAATGTTAACTGAGACATCATACATCATATTTACAGCTAATGTCAAACTGTTGCTCAACTGGCCTGTATTTGCTGGATTGTCGGGCAGAAGCTTCAGTAATTTTATTTTCTGTTCTGGTTTCAGTCTTACTTCACTAATGACATCTGTGTCAGCTTCAACAGTAACCTTTGCAGTTTGCAATTTTTGCATGAGATCTTCATTGAATTTATTAACAAATTTGTTTTCAATGAATAGATGTGGCGCAGAGAAAGGATAATCAGGATGATCAACAGATATTATTCTGCTTGCTATTAAAGCTCTATCCTCTTCTGTCAAATTATTGTGACGTAGTCTGTTTAACAATTCAGCAAACATTTTGTCATTTCTCTGACGCATAATCTCTTCTAGCTCAAACATTTTGAAATTTTCCTTCCACAAGTTTTTAGCCAGAAATTGACCTGGTGCTGTTAAGTCTTTAAATATCCAACTTTCACCAATAGGACACAGCTGGTACAAATCTCCTACTGCTATTATACTGATACCCCCAAAGTCTTGGGCACTCGTTGTTAATTCTGTTAGTCTTTGATGAATAAATGCCAAATGCTTGTTCCCAACCATTGATATTTCATCAATTATTACCACTTTTAGGGTTCTATACTTTGTCCTGTAAGTATTTAATTCATCAGCATGCATATGTTGTTGTGATTGGTACATTTTTTTGTGAAATGCTGATGCAATTGTCATTCCATTGATATTATAGGCGGCCTTACCAGTGTAAGCGCAGAGTAATATTCTTATTTCGTCTGGGTTCTCTCCTTCTTTAGAACAAAGCAACCTCTGCAAACTTTGATAAACGGCATTAATTAATACAGATTTACCCACCCCTGCTCCACCTGTTAAGAAGGCATACAAAGGATCATCTTTTGTTCTCATCCAGTGGATGACATGGTCGTGAAATTTTCTTTGTTTTTCATTTAAAGATTGCAGTAAGGTACAGTAGTCTTCCTCAGATATCCTAGTTGCACTATGCTCAACTGCAGTGGTTTTCTGTGGTAATCCTATATCTGGGCCTATGTCATATTCTTTGTGACTTTCTTTATTTGGATCAAAGTGAATGAACTCTTTTGATGGAGTAGTTCCTTCTTCATAATCCTCAGCTTGTACTTGTTCTGTACTTGGTGCCAATTCATCAAATTCTTCAGCTAAATCTTGTTCTGCTGCATGTTGAGCTTGTTCAAGTTCTTCAACGTGGTATTCATATTCTTGTTGTTTGGCTGAAATAATGTTGTATTTTGCTCTATAGTGTTGTGTGTAATTTTCAAATCCCCCAAGTAAGTCAACTTCTTCTTTTCTCCAAGGCAAATACAAGAACAGTCTCTCTCTGTAGTATTCTTCTGCATCAGTTTTCTTGCTATAGTTATTGAATCTTATATTGTGTTTTCCTTCTGCGAATTTCTATTCCATTTTTAAAGGTAACAATGGTGTTTGTATCTGAAAAGTTGACATCAAATGTTTCACTGTCATTTGTTTCATCATTTTCACTGTCATTGTTGTCATCATTCGTTTCATTCTCTTCAGATATTTTTGCATATTCTTCAGGGAATTTTACCTCTAGTTTACTGGTTACATCAGCAAGACACCACTGTTCCAGTTGTCTTGGTCGTTTTGAGTACCTCTTGATCATGTTATCAACAGCAATATCTGTGGAATTTTCAGGCAATTGATCAAGCTCTACTTTATCTTTCAGTAAAAAAGTTCTCTTTTCTGGAGGAGATGTATTTATGAATATGACATCTCTGGTACTATATGTCAAAGGCATTTGCAGAAGGAGATAACAAGCTTCTTGTGCACTGACTTCTACATAATTCAATATGTTTAACTTGATGTTTCAAATCCATTTGGTTTTCAACTGCTTCCTGTGATGCCTTTTCCATAAGAGCACTCATCCCTCCTTGGGATTTACTGAGATATGACACAACATATGTAGCACAGGCATAGGGGTCTAGAATAAATTGAATGTCTAGGTTTGCTTTCCATGCCTTAAGGATTGATTTATTGTAATAGTTTACTCTCATTTCAGAAGGTTTACGTTTCAGGAAAACCTTGGGGCTTTTCAAAGAAGCTCTGATACAATTAATATAATCATCTTCACTACACTGTACAACCTTTTCTAAAAATTCTGAATATGACAATGTACATTTATCTGAGAACTCATTCATTCTAATCTGAATGTCTTTATACATCCTTTTGTATTTTTCATTACCACTTGTCAGTGGTTCCAATACCATAGTTTTTTTCAGTGGAGGTAAAGGAAACCCAAAACGACATACTTGTTTTCCCTTTTTTTGACAACTTTTTTAATGTTTGTGAACTTGTAAATCTACAAGGTTATCATCATTCTCCAGTGAACATGTTAAATACTGGTCAACATATGCCTCAATCTCTTCAGTTCTGGATTCCTTTAACTTTGGTCTGTCTTTAGTCCATAACAACATGTGTATGTGAGGAGACCCTCTGTTTTGGAACTCAACACGTCTGAAAAAGTCTGTTGCTACCCCTATTGGATGATGGGGACTTTTTACAACAATTTTCAAAAATTCTTGTACTCTGTGTTCAAAGTACCTTGCACATGTCACTGGGTCTTTTTGGACAAGAGATGTTTTTGTTATCCAACTTGAATCCATAACATTGTCTGGGGACACAGAACCATCTAACTCAGCAAGTGTTTTCAGTAATTCAGGCCACCTTGTATCTGCAGATGATAATGATATGAACCAAGTTGGTAATCCAAATTGCCTGATCATTGAGAACACCTCTTTTTTCTTTGTGGACAGATAAGCTGGTGAATTTCTCAAAGTTTTGAAAATGTAATACCCCTCATTTAAGCGTACTAATGCATTTGATTCATTTGGGTCACGAACTTGCCCAGCTGTGTATGATTTTCCTTCAGTTTTGCAACGTCTTAGAGCCAGAAAAACTTTATCTGAAATTTGCTTTGCCTGGACTTTTTTTAGTTTGAAAAATATATTGGGAACAGATTGAGCAGCTCTTCGGTCTACAGAACGTGATTCCCATTTCACCACATCACTATATGAAACACGAATGAGGCGTTCATCATTTTCCAGTCTTCTGTGCCCACAAAAAATGGTTGGGAAACATAAATATTCCGCGTTTTTGTCTTGGTACAAACTTAATGGCTTCTAATTCTCACCTGGTGCAAAAACATATACTTTATTTGTGTCTAAGTTGGCTTCCTCAACCAATGTATCACAATTGCCTTCGGCACAGTTTTCATTATCTATCTCACAAAAGCTGTTACTAGTATTTTCTGCTTCATTTTCATGCAGATTTTCTCTCATCTTTTCTGATGTACCACAGTTAGAGTTTGAGGAATTTTTGTGTTTATTTGTTTCAACGAATTCTCTTTCTTTTTCATTTGTAGAACTTTCAACTTTCTCTTTCCACTGATGATCAATTCTAATACCAGCTTCTGAATACAATTCACTGTTTTTCATAAGCCATTTCAATGCACACATAACAGCAGATGGCCTAACATTTTCTGTCAAACAATGACTTTTGTGACATGTTCTTTTTTTCAATTTAACAACAATTGTGAAATGTTCATCAAGTGATCTAGGTAAAGCTTTGATTGTGGGTTCAATGTCTACAGGAACATTAACTACGTTGCCTTTTGATGAAAGTTGTCTTCCACGAGGCAATTCACGAATCTGCATGAACGGTATTCTAAGGGATATTAACCGTTCTTCAAGGGGATGTAGATTTAATTCACTTGGCTTCTCTGGCCATTGCATGCCATTTCTTACAGATAACTTGGGAACTTTTCCTTTTTTTAGAGTTGACAAACAAGTATTGCAAATCCATTCCTCATTATTAATAGACTTATAACCTGTTAAACATTCTGCAACACTTTGTGTAAGAGATATGTTGTTCAATTTTACTACACTCTTTTGAAACCATGTTTGATGGCAGCATGAACAGACATATATAGGTCCTTCTGAAACTTTTTGTAAAAAATGTTCTATACAATGGTCTATTGTACTTCCATACATTTTTTCACTGTTTTCATTCTGTTTCAACTTGTAATACTCATCATTATTTCTCAAGTTTTGCATACATTTGGACGTATGGGATTTTTCCTTTTCACGATACAAGGATTGTTTTCTCTTATTCTGTTTCATAGTGATTTCTTTCCTTTTATAGTCTTCATTTTTCCTCAGCTTCTTCATAACTTCTTGTGTATGACTTTTTTCTTTTACATTGTAAGGCAAAGCTTTTCTCTTCTCTTTTTCCCCCCTCGATTTCACATTTCCTTAATTCTGAATCTTTTCTACGGGTTTTCATCACTTTTAAAGTGCAAAGTTTTTCTTTCACGTGAAAAATGGCATTTTTTCTTTTTGTACGTTTTCTCGTTATCTCTTTTTTTCTCAAGTCCAATTTACTCCTCAGTCTTTCCATACATTTGGATGTGAACTTTTGTTCTTTTTCTTTGTATTTTTTTTCTTTCCGTCTGTTCTGTTTCACTTTTAATTCTTCAATTTTACTGTTTTTCATTTGGCGACGCTTTTTCATAATATCTGCTGTATATTTACTGTCTTTTTCTCTCTACATTTTATCTTCTGAACGTTTTCTCTTCATATAATATTTCATATAAGTTCTCCTTGTTGATTTTGAACATGAATCCTTCTCTATCTCCTTCTGCATTTGTCTTTGATCTTCAAAGTATCTTTCCAACATACTGTTTTCACTTTCATCTGGTACTGTTAAATGCAAATTTAAGATTTGTTTTCGTCTTATGCTTAATATTTGAATTTCAAATTGTGCAGTCATTGACACATTGCAACTATGGTAATATGAGTACATAAAATTTGTTAATTGCTCTGCATCTTCGAAAGCAGCTGACATTCCGTTGACATCGTGTGAGTGAGAGTCAAAGTACACCAATTTCCCATTTTGTGAGAGCAGTGCTGAACACAATCCTCCAACTACTATTAAACCCATTTCATGCCTTTCAGAAAATTCACACATTGCTTCACTCAAATTGTATGCATGCTGTTGATTCCAATCTAAATGTGAGAGGGTACCATATATGATATCTCCGTAGCTTATATCATATTGATGACCACCATATTCAACACATTTTGGAAGTTCGTCAACATTCAACATTCTACTAATAAGTTTATTTTCTGACTGTAATTCTGCTAACCTAATCCTATAAAGTTCATCTCCATTGATGAGCACATTATCAATATTTATGTCACAGTATGTTAAAAAAAAATGTTCTGCACTAAAAACATTAATGCATTACAGGTACACTGAAACCCTTTCGAGTATGATGGGAACCTCTGATCAGCCTGATGAAAATTTCCTAATTTACAATCAGTGAACAAAGGCATCATTGATAAGCTCCTATACCCCAGGTTTCCACACATATCAAAACGTGTTTCTCCATTAAATTTGTAACATTTTGAATTGATTTCAAAGTTTGCGTTATTACAGCAAAATTTTTCTTTGCTTTTAATGGCTGGCTTTTCATAGCATTCATGTGAGCATTTTAGCAATCCTGTTTTGTAGAGGTCAGGATCCTCATTAATATTTGTCCTATTTTTTATGTGGTTAGGATCCACATTCCTTGCATCATTCTTCCTTGACAAAGACTTCTTCCAGTATTTTTGTTTTGGCATAGTGGCTCTACAAAAATTAATTTATATATGTTAATACCAGCAACCCTCAAGTTACAGTGTTATAGCTTTAAGCCATATTGACTTTCTGGTCTAAATTTCCCCAAAAAATTCTCAATATTGATTTTTTTAGTTTATACAATTATCTTGAAAATTCAAAATGTTACAACCACTAAATAACACTGAAAAATACTAACTAACTAAAATATTAACATTTGAGGTGCTTAGTCAATATAATTTTTCAGTTAGTCCAGTATTGACTTCATCATTTCAATTTCAGTTTGAACATTTTTGGGGGAGTTTATTTTTTGTATGGGTTTAACTTGTCTGATTAGTTGAAGGAAAAAATCAGAAATTTAATGTGGAATTTTTTTTTTACGATGTAAAAAGCACATTTCCATTGTTTAAGTGTACAGCAGTGAGCACACTGTGTGTTGTGATGTATGAAAAAGTATGATTACTTCACATTGTGCTGAATTATTACCAGTCAATTTATCATGTTAATCAGAACTGGTCTTATTTTTAGGATCCTTCAAGAAGTAACTCTTTGGTAACAAATTACCTGTTGTATATAGCCCCGAAACGTTTAAAACTTTGATTGCAATTGCGCAGAAAGAGACCCATCTTGAAAACTGATTTTTTTATGAATTCTTTCAGATCAATTCAAATTTTAAATCTATTACTGCATGAAAGTACAATTTTTTGTACATGCTGAAAAAAATTGACAATTTAAGAAATAAATATCATTTATTAGCAATATAGTTACTTCGAGTAGGTAAATTAAGCTATGTAGGTAATTCAAGTAAATGTAGATTGTACTAGACCTGCATAATTTAATTAATGTTTTAGAATGATTTTCTTGTAATAAAAACAAGAAAAATTGCATTTGACACTTTGTGAATTTTTCAATCAAAATCATTGATCAAATGTACAAGATTCTTCGTAAATATGCAACCTGAACCAGTTTGGACGGATTAGTAACTTCTATGTAATATAAATCTAAAATATATAATACTCGCATTTATTGTGTGAGAAATACGTTCAGTAAAATTCCCGGGACCCCAATGTTTCTGCAAATGCTATTTCAGTAAAAATCAAATGTTAACGGAAATGACCACCACATAGTCAATTATTTTCACTCCAATATGTAAATTTTGACCACTAAACAGTTACACCAGGAAATGAGTTATGTGAGCTGTGCTCAACCTGTTTACAATAATACAACCCAAATTGCAGAAAAGAAAAACTCAGTAATAGCGTGCACAGCGAGTGGCGCAAAGTGCCGCTCGTCACTGCGAGCTCTTAGGACAACGCCTGGGCGAAAAGAAAATTTTGATTTTGCACATTGATCCAATTGATATTTTTTCCGCACTGCACATTGATCACTCTGCTAAACTACATTATCGCGAGAACTAAGGAAAATTTTCTAAAAGTTTTTAAATAATAATTTCGTTTTAATCAAACTTGCACGAGAGTGTGGACTCTTACGACAACGTCTGGGCAAAGAAAAAATCCAGACTAATGCACATTAGCTCATTTTCCGCAGTAACCTCTTTACCCATTATATATCACTCTGCTAAACCAAGGAATATTTCACAAATAGAAAAAATAACTTAACTCGGTTTAATCAAAACAGTTACTGCAATAATAATAATCTAATATTTATAGTAGATTAAATATTCTTTGTTGAAATTTGCACTTTCCAGACGATATGGTATACGTCGTCATGTGACGACACAGTGAGACGTTCCGCGGTTTGAAGAGGCGGATCTAAGTCAAAAGTGTATAGGTATCATGTAAAATCCAACATACTGCGCTCGCCCTAACGGTCGCACCGTCAACATATTAAACACAAAGTTTCAAATTGTAAAGTTTTTAATTGTTGACAGGTAATTAGTCAATATATCTGCACCAAACGTTATGGCACGAAAGGTCTGGGTGCGAAATTGTTTAGGAGCGAAATCCCGCATTCCTTCATCCTGTCTTTATACTTGTACTCCTGTACAAATCTGTTTGTTAAAACTGTTATCGTTTAACGTGTTCTTTTAAATGAAATACTTACAAAACTATGAATATGAACTCATAAATATCACAGACCCAATGTAAATTTATTATTCTTCACACTGATTAAAGAAACCGTGACCCTCTCGGTCCACATGTATAGAAAAGCAACAGGTTTTCGTTCATGAAATCCTGAACATCAAAACCAACAATTGATCACGCTGCACACAACATTATATTTACGGATATTGTGTCCTATATCAGTACATGTATCGCTTCTGATTTCTCTTATGGCACGCACTTGCCGATGACACTAATATACGCAAAAGTTCATGGTCATGCTTTTTTTTAAAAAGTTGATTAACATCAAAATATTTTTAAAATGTTTAATGTCATCAATGAATCTTAGTGTTTTTCCATTGTAAAAATAACTTTAGTTTGATTTGTTACATTTATTGCAAACTTAATGAAATATAATGACACGATGTGGAACTTGAGACTTGGGGTGTCTAGAGTCATCATAGTGTTACGATTTCCGGTTTTACGTCATGGAATTATTTCTAAAAAAATATTTTTTAATTTATTTACACAAACAATAATATATTCTTTCTCAGTTTTTGTTTTTATATTTGGTTCTCTGACAAGGAATATGATCATGACTCTTTTTACTTGGCATAAAGAGGCAGGGAACTTAAACTGTTTCGTTATCCTAGCGGAGACATTTAAAACTAAGGGACATAATTCAAAGAGCTTAGTCTTCAAAATGTTTGAAGTCATGAATAAAATAGTACATCAATTTCAAGCGTTTTTCGACCGCATCCAATATTTCCCGCCACTTTTCATTGTAACACAATGGCTGAAATGGAGAAGAAATTATCGGGCGATCCGGGAGAAAACTCAGTGCGAGGTTATGTACACAGTGTTTCTCCCCTGAAAACATCCTCAAGGTCAAATGTGACTTTTTTCAACTGCATCATTCAGACAGACTGCAAAACGTTTGCAGACGTTGTGAACTTTTCGCCTGAGAAAAGACAACTCTTTCTGCAGGCACAAGACACCAAGAAAGCTGTGATGATGAAAAACGTATCCAGAGCGCTTAGTAAGTTCATATCGTTTTCGTTTTAACCCCCACAATTTCATTTCAAGTTTTACTTTTCTCATTTAAATCCAGTTGCAAAGGTTCATCATAATATGAAACTGTTTAAGGTCATGTTTTGAGGTTATGTGTGTTTTCCCCAGTCCCGATAATTCTTAAAAGTTATTTTGATTGATCTAACTATCGATGTAATGAAATGACAGATTGAAATCTTAATGCTAAAACTATATATTCAGGAACTAATGTTACTTTATATTCCATGACAGAATGCAACTTATTTATTTTCATTCTAGTTTCATGAGATCATTCTTAATAATAATACTAAATAGAAGAATTCATATTTATAAATTCTTTCAGGTTTCACTTCTCAAAGTGGCTACAGTCTAAAGTGTAATAAAAACACCCAACTAGACACCGCAAATGTAAACTTTGAGTTCTGTGAACCATCTACCCAAGAGGTGAAAGACGAGTCAGTTGCAAGTAGCTTGACGAAGTCAGTGAGCACAAATGTAAGTAAAATTTTTTTGTCATTATTAAGGATTAAGCAAACTAATCATACTGACAAATCTAGAACATTATCTTTTACAATTTCTTCCCATTAATTAAAAACACATTTCTACAATTTTTTTGTTTAAAATAAATCATACTATTAATGACACTGATTTTGTTGTAGGTAAATGTAAGATGTAAAGTCATCGAGATTGAAGATCAAAGGACCATTACCACGAAGTCGGGAACTTCAATTCTACTTGCAAATGCAAATGTTTCAGACAAAACAGACACTTGCAGACTTTCCTTATGGGACAGCCACATTCAATCAGTTGCAAGTGGTCAATGTTACTTCTTCAGAAATGTGGCTGTTAAAGAATTTGATGGAGTAAAATATTTGACAACGACTTCTAAAACAACGATTTCCAGTATAACAGATTTAGGAGAAGTAAAACAAGTTCAGAGTCAAGAAATTGTAATCATCGGCAACCCAGCTACAGTTCTGATCCAAATTAACAAAACTTGTCAAAACTGCAAAGTGAAAATTCCTGATGATCAGCAGACAGGAACATCTGTAAAATGTCAAAACTGCCAGATGAGGCAAAAGACCACAGCAACACCAGTTTTCTACACCATGAAACTAAAACTGGAAAATAATCCCACCATGTTCAATGTGGTTAATGATGTTGCTAAAATCTTCTTTGTGTCGTTAGGGAAAGAAAGTGAGAATAATACAGATGTATTGGAAGAACTGATGTTCTCTTTGACAATAGAACTTAAGTTGCCTTCAAAATTTTCTTCAACGCCAACAAAATTGTCAATTGTAACCGCCAGTAAATCAACATCTCCAGATGAAAGTCCGAAATCGTTGGAACATGAGGCTTCTCTTCATAGAAAAAGATCAAGTTCCTCGCAACATCCAAACAATCAAACAAAGAGAAGCACCACACACAAAAAAGTAAAAGAAATGTAACAAACTCTGAATTTTAAATAGTGACTCCAAACTTCCAAACCACCACAATTATTTCGTTTCTAAAGTATTATTTTAGCGTTTTGATACCCACATATTTGATTTCAGATTCACAGTTATTTGGGGGTTTTTTGTGTGATTTTTTTCCCATTCTGTGTAACTGTTTCTTATAATGAACAGTTTAAATGCCTCTGGTAATTTTATATCCATGAAGGTTTTTAACATGTTTAACAATGTCCTATTATGTAAAGTATTATATCAAACAAGTAATATGTGAATCAGCAGTATTAACTCTTTAAAGAACTATTACATCATATATCAGAAAGACAATGACGTACTTTGGATTTATTTTGATGTTTTTTAACATCAAAAAGTTTTTTGTATTTCTATATAGTTTGTGTATACGTGTAACACATGTAGTTGGTTTTATTGACGTTTTTATAGCACTTGTAGTCTCACTTTGTTTAGATCTAGTCCATTTCTGTTACTTTGCATGTTAAACAAATAGATTTTGTTTCCTAGTCTTCAAATGATAATGGTGCTAACATTGTGTAGACTTTCAGCCATTGTCTATAAATACCTTAATTTTAGTTCATCTGTGCATCTCTACTTTTCTACATGCTTATTATAAATGGTTATTTTCATTAAGAAAAAAAACTTTTGAAGATTTGAAAGATTACAAAAATGTCTAAATTTACTGTTAAAACTATTATGATAACCTTATTGGTATTCTTTTATGCATTTTGATTGCTGCCTTCTCCATTACATTAAAATTGTTATTGCATACCTTCAAATTTCTGAGAACCTTAGCATATATATTGTTATGTATTATGTGTTAGAAATACAATTAAAGATGTGGACTTGATGAACATTTCCTATATCATAAGCAATACTCTAGTCAAAAGTAGTGTTCAAGATTATTATTTTTCTAGATAAGATGTAGACTTGATGATGGACATTTTTTGTACTGTAAGCAGTACTCTTGTCACAAATAGTATTTAAGTTTTTCTTAGATAGCATTGTAGAGGAGATGTATAGATTTCATAGGTGACATTTTTGTCTTCATTGCAACATTATTTTCAAGTTGCACTTTAAGCTGTTAAAACTTTTGAAAATTTCCTGTATAAATTTTTGATATCTGTACACATTTTTAAAACCAGCTTGTCATGTAAATTTGTGTTTCAGACAATCATTGATAAAACATATTGCCAAATCTTTGAAAAATATAGAAAAATTCATTAAAAATGCTGTTCTGTCACTTAACTCACTCTTTGTTTTTTTATTTCAACACAGCTGAAAAAGTTAAAAAGCAATTTTGTTGATATTGGTTTCAAGAACCATACTCCAACAATGGCATGAAATGTATATGCATAAAAAATCGGACAAAATACAATGTGATCCCCATGTTCTAATTGTATGCATAGTTAATTCGGTATTAAGCACCCCAACAGTCTCTACGTCCCTTGAGGAAATGCATCTATAAGAGAAATATGTGCTATCCAGATATGCATGTAGGTTAAGTAACTTCATTTTGTAATTTTAGGGATTGCCCAATCTGATAGTATACTGTATGATATCCCCCTCATACACTATCAAGTGATAGGTCTTTAAAACCTTGTTAATTGTTGAATCTTGGAAAGTGAGAATCTCTGCCTGTTCTACAATTTATCAGAAGAGCGATTCTAGGCCCATGGGCCTCTTGTTTATATTAGTAAATAGCTTCCCTTTCTATATTAGTAAATAGCTTCCCTTTTTATGTTAGTAAATAGCCCCCTTTTTATATTATTAAATATCTTTCCTTTTTCATATTGGTAAATAGCTCCTTTTTTTGTTAGTAAATAGCTTCCCTTTCTATATTAGTAAATAGCTTCCCTTTCTATATTAGTAAATACCTTCTCTTTTTGTGTTAGTAAGGTAAAGATAACGAACAGTGATCAATCTCATAACTCCTACAAGCAATACAAAATAGATAGTTGGGCAAACACGGACCCCTGGACACACCAGAGGTGGGATCAGGTGCCTAGGAGGAGTAAGCATCCCCTGTTGACCGGTCACACCCGCCGTGAGCCCCATATCCTGATCAGGTAAACGGAGTTATCCGCAGTCAAAACCAGTGCGCCAAGAACGGCCTAACAATCGGCATGAAACACGTCAGACAGCATTTGACCCAATGCGAGGTTGTATTGACGAACTAGATCGTTATAACGACCATAGAATTTGCGAAATGCTGACTTCAATCGAAACTGTTGAAATCCCTGTACCATCAACTTGTTTGTCAGTAGCTGACCTCGATTTAAAAACTGACTATACCCAGAACAAGCTCTTGCATATCGAATCAGTTGAGATATATAAACACCATATACAGGTGATAATGGAATATTGCTACATAAATGTGGGAAGTTGACGATGAAGAAGCTGAAATCATTCCGTTTGTCATACAGTTGAGTTGTCAGTTTGCCGTTAATGTCTACTTTCAATAAAATATCTAAGTATGAAGCAGAAGTGGACGACTCTGTGGTGTCCTTTATTTCGAGCTCACAGGGATATATCAAATCCACATATGAATGAAAGCTATCATTGTTAATAGACAAAACGTCATCGATATATCTAAAAGTCGAATTGAAGGTCACAGCGAGAGATTTTTTCTTCTCACGTAGAAGTTTTTGAATAAATTCTGCTTCATATGAATATAAAAACAGGTCAACTAACAAAGGAGCACAATTCGTGCCCATGGGAATTCCAACAGACTGTTGGAAGACCTTATCACCAAAGACCACGAAGATATTGTCAATGAGGAACTGTAGCATATTTTTTATTTCAACTTCAAAGTACTTGTGCGTGGAATCAGAGTGGTGTTTAACAAAGTAAGTTTTTGAATGACTGATCACTAGATATGAATATATCCGTTTTCCGTTTTTGTTGAAGAAGCAACTGTCTATGATGTCAAAAAGTCTAGTCTTTAATTTATCGTGAGGAATGGTCGTGTATAGTGTTGAAAAGTCATAGGTTTTAATGCTATTGATTTGGGAAAAATTCTGTGATTTCAAGTTTACTAAAAGTTCTTTAGAATGTTTTAGAATCCACATTTGATTAACACCACTTCTGGCATATGTAGTCGCACAGTAAGTTTGAAGTTTCTCCTTCACAGCTGTTAACATTTTCGTGAGGAGCAAAGATAGGGGCTTGGTAGAGCACTTACTGGATCCAGCAATGTATCTTTGTTTGTAAGGGTTTTTATGTAGTTTAGGAATCCAGTATAGGTACGGTAACTCATATTCATTCGACCCATTGACTGGAATATTAAATGTGTCTAAAACTGAAGCATGGTTTTGAAGAATTTCGTCTTTTGAAAGGGCAGTTGGAGTATACGTATGATTACCAAAAGTGGAATTAATGCCAAGTTCGTTTAAAATACAGTTGTAATAACGAGCCTTACAAACAAAGACAATGTTGTTACTAGCTTTGTCAGCTGGAACCAAAACATATTCCTCATGTAACCTATCTAATTCTTTTATCACTTCTGGTTTACTAAACACAGAAGGATAGATGGTACGTACTTTTGTTTTCATGTGTCTAATGCGGGATTTTAATATCCCTCGTATGCTTTTAACCCATTCTGACAATGTATCAAGTTCTTCTTTTTCATATTTAGCCCATCGTCTGGCATAATCTTCGACAGAACTCATAATAGAGATGAAGTTCTGTCGGCAATTAAAAGACCGAATAACTTCCCTTTTTATATTAGTAAATAGCTTCCCTTTCTATATTAGCTTCCCTTTTTGTGTTAATAGATAGCTTCCCTTTTTGTGTTAATAGATAGCTTCCCTTTTATGTGTTAGTAAATAGCTTCCCTTTTTGTGTTGGTAAATAGCTTTCCTTTTTTATATTAGTAAATAGCTCCCCTTTCTATATTAGTAAATAGCTTCTCTTTTTTGTGTTGGTAAATAGCTTCCCTTTCTATATTAATAAATAGCTTCCCTTTTATGTGTTAGTAAATAGCTTCTCTTTCTATATTAGTAAATAGCTCCCCTTTCTATATTAGTAAATAGCTTCTCTTTCTATATTAGTAAATAGCTTCCCTTTCTATATTAATAAATAGCTTCCCTTTTATGTGTTAGTAAATAGCTTCCCTTTTTGTGTTGGTAAATAGCTTCCCTTTTTTATATTAGTAAATAGCTTCCCTTTCTATATTAGTAAATAGCTTCCCTTTTTTATATTAGTAAATAGCTTCCCTTTCTATATTAGTAAATAGCTTCCCTTTTTGTGTTGGTAAATAGCTTCTCTTTCTATATTAGTAAATAGCTTCCCTTTCTATATTAGTAAATAGCTTCCCTTTTATGTGTTAGTAAATAGCTTCTCTTTTTGTGTTGGTAAATAGCTTCCCTTTCTATATTAGTAAATAGCTTCCCTTTTTTGTGTTGGTAAATAGCTTCTCTTTCTATATTAATAAATAACTTCCTTTTTTGTATTAGTAAATAGCTTCCCTTTCTATATTAATAAATAGCTTCCCTTTTTTGTGTTGGTAAATAGCTTCTCTTTCTATATCAATAAATAGCTTCCCTTTTTGTGTTGGTAAATAGCTTCTCTTTCTATATTAATAAATAGCTTCCCTTTTTGTGTTGGTAAATAGCTTCTCTTTCTATATCAATAAATAGCTTCCCTTTTTGTGTTGGTAAATAGCTTCTCTTTCTATATTAATAAATAGCTTCCCTTTTTTGTGTTAGTAAATAGCTTCCCTTTTTTGTGTTGGTAAATAGCTTCTCTTTCTATATTAGTAAATAGCTTCCCTTTCTATATTAATAAATAGCTTCTCTTTCTTGTGTTGGTAAATAGCTTCCCTTTTTGTGCTAATAAATAGCTTCGTTTTTTGTGTTAATAAATACCTTCGTTTTTTGTGTTAATAAATACCTTCCTTTTTTGTGTTAATAAATACCTTCCCTTTTTGTGTTGGTAAATAGCTTCCCTTTTTTGTGTTGGTAAAAAGCTTCCCTTTTTGTGTTAATAAATAGCTTCCCTTGGTTTCTTTATTGGTTACCTTGCTTTAGGTTATAATCAATGTAATTTGGAGGTGTACTTAGCTTCATTACGCTCTGGTTTTCGAGTTTTTGCATTTGTTCAATGTGGGGGATGTGGGGCTCGGAGAATACTTTAAAAATTCATCGAAAATGTTGATAAGGGAGTTAAAATAGGCGGGAAAATAGTCACTAATATTCTCAGAGTGATGAAGCTGATCAAAGCTATAGGAAAGAGATCCAAGGTGATGATAGATTTTCAATTTCTTAATCTAAAATATTCTATCTCTTTCTCAGTATTATTTTTGCAATCTTCCTCAAATGCCAAAGATGTGAATATGACAATGTGACAATCGTGTGACAATGTGGCGCACGTGTGAATATGACAATGTGGCGCACGTGTGAATATGACAATGTAGCGCACGTTAAAGGACGAATTACAGACGGCATTTATCGTATTCATTTTACTTCGTTTGATAACTACCTTTTAGTCACCCCTTTAATTGTTTATATTGCAGGATGTACTTACTCTAGATTTCTTCTTCTATCGTTTAATACATTTTTCTAAACAAGATACCACAATTTACCTTAAATTTGAAAATTTATGGGTTATGGGGGGGGGGGGGGGGGGCGTCGGCTGCGCCCCCCTTAAATCCGCCACTGATACCCACCATCCACCCTCCACATCCTCCTTTGTAATGCCACTTTAGTTTGATCCTACTACGTGTATGTGTGAGCTGTTTTATTTGTAAAACCCACCTTATTTGATTGCAGGCAGCTCTATTTCGATATTTCATTATGTGTTGTAGGGGGTCAGATTGCATAATCATACCTATATGATACATACATGTATATTCTTGTATTTTTGTTTTCCATTCATTCTGACCCCCACTAGCTTATTCTGTTTTATAACTTTCGTCATTTTTAAAATAAATGACATATTTTCAGTTCTCATTACTGTCCTGTTTTCACTGTCTTTATCAAGTAACAAGCAAAGGCTATTTCATAAATAAATTTATTTATTGTGTTGCGGCAAATCTATTGTGTAGCTCAGACTGGGAAAAATATCCCTTCCTCTCTTCAAAAAGAGTATTTATAGATTTGTCTTGAGGGACCAAATGAAAGCATCTGTCCTTTGTAATGTGCAAGTTTATTAAGTCTGTCAACATGTTTTCGGTGCTGATAGTTCAAATGGCCTAAATACATGTATTTAACTAAATGAATGTCCCGGATTCCGGAACTCGGTGTAAATATAGACCAGATTGGTGATATTTACATAAAAATAAAATTAATCTTTCATACTGTCAATCAATATCCATCAATATCAATGTCAATCAATATCCATTTTTTTTAAAAGCATATATTTAGCTCATTTTATCATTAGAACCACGAAAACAAAAGCGACAAACGATATGACAAATGGATTGAGGACGAGACCGGCAGGCAAACTATGAAGATTCTATAAAAGTTTGTGTTTTATTCTCAATTAAGAATTTTCATGTAGCATCGCAGCAAAACTGTATCCTTGCCATTTCCCTTTGTCTTTAGGTTTTATCAACACGATAATTTACAAGGTCATTAATATACAATTAATGCAAATGATGACGAATTTGCGCCCTGACACATCTCAGTTGTTCAAAGAAAGTGACCCGGATCTAAACATTAATGTAATAAAGATGACATCTGTCAAAAACCCAGGCAAGTTTTAAAAACAGGATCTGGAAGGCGGACAAATTAAATATTTAGATATACATGTACGTATTAAAGCAATATTAGCTCTAAATCTAAAAATTTATTTTGTTGTAACAATGAACTATTAAGATAGTTTTGTATGTAACTTTAATCATATTGATTGAAAAAATTAAACCTAAGTTTAAGATTTTATCAAAATAAAGATTTCAGTTCTAATGAATACATAGAATATATAGAAATAAATTTTTGTACGGGAAGATAATAATTTTGTTTCATTTAGAGCCTCTAATTAATATCGCTTTAAGTAAATTTCACGTTAAGTAAATTACAACCAAAACAAAAACTTAAAAAGAAACAAACAATTCAACAAACAAATCAACAAACAAATCAACAAAAAAGCCAATGAAAATGTCTGTGAACATCAAGCTTAGGTTCTTATTATGTAGCACACTGGATGGATCTTTGAATCTTATTTGGTTTAAACTACGGTATATCTATCCATTGAAAAATTCACATGAAACAAACAAACATACTAGCTGTAAGTGCAATAAGATTCGGAAACAAGTATAAAGACTTATACAAATCCGTCTATAGCATATAACAATGATACCGAATCGTCCTGTAGTTATGTGTAAACATATACGCGATTCGTCATTTGATAACAAATACAAATAGTGTTAAAACATAAGTATACAAGGGTGGTGATAATGTGTGACCAGTGGGCAGTGGCGGATTTAAGGGGCGGGGTGCAACCCCCCCCCCTTTAAAATTTTCAAATTTAAGGTAAATTGTGGCATCGTGCTTAGAAAAATGTACTAAACAATAAAAGAAGCAATACTTTCTATCACTCTCGGAGAAATCAGTGACAAAATCTTTTGATTTCTTGAATTACTTTATTGGGAGAACTTAATTTTTTTCCCAAAAACCCTTCAAATTTGCGTCATTTTATTAATTTCACCTTATCAAGAATGAATGACTAAATAGGAGACATATTTTAAGCCCTATAAAATCTGTATTTAATCCAGGGGCTTCGCCCTCTGGGCCCCCACCAGGGCTTTGCCCTGGACCCACTGGGGGCCTCAAGGCGGCCCCCAGACCCCCTGCCTCATAAAGTGCCCCCCCCCCCCGTAACCTGCACAATTCCTGGATCCGCCCCTGGTGACAGGGTTGTATGAAATGTTCCTTCTCATCATGCGCTTCTGTCTGATTACAATAAGACGAAGGACAGAATGCAAGCCTAAGTATTACAGATAATATATTACATAACGCTTCAGGATTTCTGTGATACATCACATCTCTTACTTTGAATAACATATACATATATGCACTGATTGAAATATATATATATAGATATGTTTTTGGATATGCTGATAAGTTTGGGTTTCCAAAAGGCAGTAGGTTTGTCTTAATGTTGTTTGATAGATTTAAAAGATATTTGTCCCTCAGCTGATCCACCTTCACTAGCCAAGGGTTTACGATCCGCTCCACTGTGGTGGAGAAGTGGAGCGGATTGAAACACTTGGCTAGCGATTTGCAGTTGATCATGCAATGGACATTCTAAGAGATAGCGTTTGGTGTCTTGTATCTTACCACATACGCATAGAGACTATATCTACAATGTTTTTAAAAATAAATGATATTTTAGTAAACTGCAATTTATACGTAGACGGGTAGGTAAAATTTGAATTTTGTCGTGAACCTATGAGAAAGTATGGGGGAAGGGATTTGATATTTCGATTTATCTAATTGAATCTTATTTGTTTTAAGTCACACTGTATTTGAGGAAAGCAGGTGAAAAGTTTTTCATTAAAAGAAGAGGGGTGTACGAGGCCTGCCAAATTTCCCGCTTGGGACAAGGGATTTCTTATACAATATTAGGCCTAATGTCGTTCTGTGGTCGGTATACATCTTTTCACAAGAATGTTCGCGCAATCCAGCGAATAGTCTGGTCCCCGCTCCCGCCACTCTTTGATCACTCGAAACGAGTGATCAAAGAGTGGCGGGGGCGGGGACCAGACCACCCAGCGAACACAATTATGACGTCACTGTCACCACACGCCATTAAAGTCATTGTGACGTCATAAAGCAAGACGCTATCTTGTACAGTGCGGTTAGTTGTAAAATCATCTAGGCATAAATATGAATGTTTTGAAATTTTTTCGAAAAACCTTTGGGAAAAGAAGGCGTAATAGTGTTGAATGTGAAGCAGTGTTGTCAGACTATGACAAGATTTCACATTCTGCGCGAGAGATGAGAAAAAACAACAATGATATACACTGCGTGTATCAGTCGATACAAGAAGACATGATTACGGATATCGGAGAGCAACTACAACACTCGGAGGAATTGATGAATGAAGTGGCAAAAAGTTTGACAGATATGGAAAAAATGGCTGAGAGAGCCTGTGAAATTCTTCGCGCGGAGAAGGAAAAGTTTCAACAGAAGCAGGAGACGCTGGCGAAGCTGAAAGAAGATGTCGGTAAGTTGACAGTTCGCGTCGGGGAAAATGGCGAACCGTAGAAGCACATGGAGTATTGTAAACATTCTCCTAATTTTGTCCAACCCAAAACGATTGCAGTTTTCCACACGAAAATTTAAAGTGCCGTAGAGTATAGACATGTATATATAGGCCTATACCCTCGGGTAAATTAGACAAACTTGTAGAAAAAATTCATTTGTATAAATTTCTCTTAGGAAGTGTGAATTTTTGTTTTCGTATTTTGAGATAAAACTTTGGTTTGAATACCCCAGGCTTTGACATTTACTTTTTTCAGCACTAGACCAGTCGGGCTACTTCAAATGATTTTTACTAGACCTGACTTTATATCAACTAGCCCTGACCAACTTTCCAGGAACCCCCCACCCCCTGATAGTTTCTCCATATTTAAATATTTCATTTAAATGACAAACGTTAAGTTTGAACCAAAACGTATGTAATTGTCTCAAAAATATCTTAATTAATTCTCGTCATTGCATTTGATTTTCAAACACGTTTTCTGTGTCTTTAAATTCTACCCGACACGGATATGCCTTAGTCTATTTAGCATAAAATGACCTTAACCGGCTTTTTATTTAATTTACATTTCATAATCCCTGCTTTGTTTCTTCCCAACCTTTTCTTTTTTCTCCTGGGACGTCTTTCCTTGTGGACGAGAAGTCGTATTTAAATATAGAGACATTCCCGCACATATGTCAACACTGGTAAATAGCTGTTTACGACGTAATTTATTGACTTGATAAACACTTTATTATAGTAAATTCAAATAAACCGTTTAAAATTAACATCTAGTAGATGTCGTAAAACATCACTTCCGACCGCGACTTATTTGTTAGAACTAAAAATAAAGATTATTCCATCACACGGTTCAAGATTGCTTGCAAACTCTTTACAATTATTTTCTTTTAGTTAAAAATAAAATATCTTACCGTTTAAAGTAAAGTTTCTTGTTTATTTTTTAACACGACCAGTCGGACTAGTAAATCAACATTTTACCCGACCGGGCCTATCATTTAGTAGACTCGGTCGGTCGGACGTGCCTTAGTGTCAAACCCTGTACCCACATGTCTGCGCCCCCCCCCCCCCCTCTTAAATCCGTCACTGGAAATAATGTTGAGATCGTCCATTTTCAAAAAAAAAATAAAAATACATTCTGGTATGTTTTATGAATATCTTTTTCCCCAGAGGACTCTAAATACCGCCTGTCCTGTTTGAGGGGGTCTGCACTGGAACAGCACGCGGAGTCAACCGAGAGTGGGAGTGCTGCGAGCTTAGGGTCCTTTGTGCGCGAGGAACGAGGTGGGTGATCGGGAAGTTGCACAATATTCAAGCCTGTAAAATACAAGTTTAATCAAAGGGTAGGGTGGTATTTGACACTGATTGTTTCATTATTTTGAGCATATTTCACTGAATAAGGATTGGGGACAAGTTCTATTAGTTTACTAGTCCCTCTCAGATCGCCCTATTGCCTTCATCTCCATGTGTGTGTGTTGGGGGGGGGGGGGGGGGTGTTAGATATCTCTTTTTCTATGGACCTGTTAGCGATATGGTACAAAATTAATTGATTTTATAGAAATAATGACATTTCGTTCTGTTTAGCATTATTGTGTTTGTCTGTTTACTAATAAATGTATACCGCTATATATTTCACTAAATAGTATACATGTACGTACAAAACTTATAGAATGTATATGTACCTCTCAATCAGGTCTAACTTACGGACAATACCCACGTCCGTTCGCTGTCATCCGTTGTAACGTCTGAACGTAGCCAAGTGGGTAGGGTGCTTGCTTAGCAACCGAGAGGCTCGGGGTTCGATTCTCGGTCCCGGCGCCTAAGACGTATATAGGATATATAGGTAGTGGTTGTTCCTTCGCCAAACACTTTATATCAGAAGTGATGAAAGGTCACGAGTCATTCATATATGACCTTGAAAATGGAGACTCCGTGTCACGGTAGACGTTGGCACGATAAAGAGTCCTCACTTCTTCAGCGGTAAATGTCATGTGCATAAATCAAAACAGTACACAAACAAAAACAATTTCTTCTCAGAAACTACAGAAGGGAATTTAGTGTTGCATGTTTATGGGTAGAGGAACAAAAATCAAGAATTTCAAGGTCCTTACCATGTTTGCTCCATGCGGTGGGATCAAAGCATTTTAAAAGGTGTACTTTTTAATTACGTTACTCCTGAACATGTAGTACTTAGCCTGACTGGGTGTAGAATTACATGTATTATGAGGCAACCCAAATGTGTCAAATCACCATCACCTTGGTCAGTGGTACGGACACTAGAGTTAGATTGAATAGCGCATGGAGTGAAAGTTTATTTCAAACTTTAAAATGTCCCGCGGCGATCCGGGTTAGAATAGGTCCTCAGTACCCCTTGCTTGTCGTAGAAGGCGACTAAATGGGGCGGTCCTTCGGATGAGACCGCAAAAACCGAGGCCCCGTGTCACAAGTCCATTAATTATGACAAATACTTACACAATTTTGAAATGTTACAAATCAAAATTTTTCTATGAAATTCTTAATAAAAATAACTCGGGTCTCAGCTGACAAAAAGAAATGGAGTGAACTTTTAGATGTAGACGACAGGGAATGGAAAATAATCCAGAAAATACCCTTCAGTGACAAAAGACTTTAAGCTCCACTGGTTTCAGTACAGAATTATAAAAAAAAAAAATTAGCAACAAATTCATTGTTCAAAATAAAAAGAATATATTCTAAATATTGCAACTTTTGTCACTCTGAGGAGTAAACAACAGAACATATTTTATGGGAATGTGATTGTTTACAACTATTTCGTCTAGAATTCAAACAATTTTTAGAGGATAAGACTGAGCGACAGATTACAATTACAAAGACATCCTTTATTTTAGCTTGTATTGAAAATAATATTTCTGAAGTATTTTGTCTATACTGCAAGGTGCACTAAGAAACCTTTAAAATTGCTGGCTGCAATATCACAAATGAGATTATTTTATGAAACACACAAATATATAGCATATAAGAATGGTGAAAAGAAAAAAATTGATACTCAATGGAACAGATGGAACTTACTATTTACTTAAAACATGCCTCTCTCTCTCTTTTTCTCTCTTTCTCACTATATTTCTCCATGCACATAATGATAATTATATATGACTTGTTATATTCATGTACTTTATTATGTGTACAAAAACCAATAAAATAAAATAAAAAGAATTTCAAGGTCCTTGTCCTGTTTGCTCCATGGAGTGGGATCAAAGCATTTTAAAAGGTGTACTTTCTAAATACGTTACTCCTGAACATGTAGTACTTAGCCTGACTGGGTGTAGAATTACATGTATTATGAGGCAACCAAAATTGTCAAATCACCATCCCATCCCCTTGGTCAGTGGTACGGACACTAGAGTTAGATTGAATAGCTCATCGAGTGAAAGTTTATTTCAAACTTTAAAATGTCCCGCGGCGATCCGGGTTAGAATAGGTCCTCAGTACCCCTTGCTTGTCGTAGAAGGCGACTAAATGGGGCGGTCCTTCGGATGAGACCGCAAAAACCGAGGCCCCGTGTCACAGCAGGTGTGGCACGATAAAGATCACTCCCTGCTCAATGGCCATAAGCGCCGAGCATAGGCCTAAGTTTTGCAGCCCTTCACCGGCAATGGTGACGCCTCCATATGAGTGAAATATTCTCGAGAAGGACGTTAAACAACATTCAATCAATCAAACTTTAAAAAACGAAAAAAACGTTTTTAATCCTGAGGATATAACACGCCAATTGAGCTACAGTTAACACACTGAGAAACTCGCTGCCGGGTCAGGGCTTTATCCCCTACAGTGGTATGCAGGTCATGTAGTTACAATATAATAAATTCATCATCAAAATCTCCTCTGTTTCACATTCCTAATCATGTTCATTGTAGTAGACCATGTACTGCATGGTTCATGACCTCAGGGTACGTACAGTATTCATTTCGCATGGACATGCAAGGATTTTGGAGATCTTTGCTGAACTATACATAGCTCTCTGGGATTGATCCATATGATCTATATATAAATCAATGTTCTCCACGCATATCAGGAACTCGGTGCTTCCAAAGATTTTACGACTGTATAAACTATACATTGATGAGTACATGTATATATGTTTGCTGTATCAGGGAAAAAGCCAATTACCCACCCCCCATCCTCTAACAGACACCCACCCCCACCCCACCACCTTCCTCATTCGAATTTGGCGATCTGAAATTTCAAATGCGTTTGAAATCTCTTTATTATACATTTTTTCTTCAAATTGTGTAGTCAATTTACACTCTTACAGTATATTTAAGAAATCGAGTGTTACTTCTAAATACCTAAGATATCAGTGCTAATAGCGAAATGCTCACTTGAGTTTATATAAACACGTGGCTATGAATATAATGCATATCTTTATTTCGCAGAAGAACTGGAACATCGGCTTTCTTCCGCCAAAATGGCTGTACATAACTACACGGAACGGAATTTAGAAGATGAGGTGGTGATTGAGAGTGTACAGGTAGTCTTACTATAGATGGAATATTCAGAAAGTAGCGCTCTATATTTGTTTTTTGTACTATGGTGCAGTGATGTCCTTCCGTTCTTGCAGGGTTTTCTATTTCCCGCTCCCTGTCACGTATCTGAAATGTAGCTTCTCTGTGGGTCACTCGACACTCGACACCATGTGACAATTTTGATCCATTTCGACTTCTTTTGCTAGAGGTTTGCCCCTTCATTTGAAATTTGATTTCATATGGAAAATGGAGGATACATAATTTCTCCCTCTAATCCTTTCCACAGTTTACAAGTGATTGGGGTGGGCAATAATGAAGCCTTCTACGATTTTTGTGTTGGAGGGAGAGGGCTACAACTCCTTAGGATCTTCGTAACGGTGCAAATGCGGGAGTGATTCACTCCCGCAACATTTTCAATCATTCTAAACATTTGCTAATTTTCTTCACGTAAATAAAATGATATTCTTTGTTTCTTAGTCAATGCATAAATTTACAACTTACGATTTGTGAGGCTCTATCTTAACCGTTTTCAACAATTTGGATATATTTCAATTTCTCGATTCATATATGTGCGCCATGTTTGATGTACTGAAGTTCCAACTTCCGATTAATTGTCAAGTCATTTGCGTATATACATCTCTCAACTGATTCGATACGCAAGGGCTTGTTCTGTTTATGGTCAGTTTTTAAATCGAAGCAGGCTACTGACAAACAAGTTGATGGTACAGGGGTTCCAACAGTCTCGTTTAAAGTCAGTATTTCGCAAATTCTATGGTCGTTATAACAATCTAGTTTGCCAATACAACCTATCATTGGGTGAAATGCTGTCTGACGTGTTTCATACCGATTGTTCTAGGCCGTTCTTGGTACACTGTTCTTTAACTACAGATAGCTCCGTTTACCTGATCAAGATAAAGGGCTCACGGCGGGTGTGACCGGTCGACAGGGGATGCTTACTCCTCCTAGGCACCTGATCCCACCTCTGATATATCAAGCGGTCCGTGTTTGCCCAACTCTCTATTTTGTATTGCTTATAGGAGTTATGAGATCGATCACTGTTCGTTATCTTCACCTTTCACACATATAAAGTAGTGTTTACATTAGTGTACGAGAACGGAGGAGAAAGCGATTTCTTCGGTATTGAAAAGGTTTAAATTTAATATCAAGTCAAAAAAAAATGAACAGCAGAGGGTGATTTTTTTCTGCCACCATATGATTTTCCTTTCTTTGTCGGAATGGCTCGAGTAACGTTCGCGCTGATTCTCAATGTTGAGGTTTTTCAGTAGATCCACCTACGAGAGCTCGTGACAACACGCATGGCGGAGCAGACGAGGAATTTTGAGTGTTATAAATGATATTTAATGAAAAACACTTTTATTAGACATACTCTTTTTTGGTGTAAACAACATTGGAGACAAATACACGGAGTTTATTACAGGTTTTTCATAAAAATACATGTATTTTGCACCATTACGAAGATCCTATGGAATTGTAGCCCCATCCTGAAAACGTCAGAATTTAAAAAAAAATCGGAGAGGGCTACATTATTGCAGCTAGGGGTGGGGGTCTTGGTGAGGACTGTGAAATTTTTATTTTTTTAGCTCTTCTGAGCCGAAGGCTCAAAGAGCTAATGCTATGGCCATTTGTGCGGTGTGCGGTGTGCGTAAACTTTTTAGAAAAAGGGCTATAACTCAAGAACCCCTTGGCCAATTTTTTTCAAATTTGTTACAGGGTATCATTGGCCCAAGGGCTTTCATACATACTAAATAGAGGGATGTGACCCTTTAACAAGGGGAGATAATCAGGAAAATACAAACAAAAATAGTGGTTGCTAAAAAAATTTCTTCTCAAGAACCACTGGGCAGATTATCACCAAACTTACACATAAGGATGAGGATATGTTGTAGATTAAAAATTGTTCAAGGCATTACCCTGGGGCAAAGGGCGTGGTCTCAAGGTCACTTCAAAGTTGACCTAAACTTATATTTCCTTAAATCTTTGATATTTTAGTCATTATAAAGACTAGGATCATCAAATTTTTACAGTTGATGCATCTTAGGACCTTGTGTCAAGTTGTCTCAAAAGTAGGTCACGGTGACCTACTTTTTGAATTTTGCAGGTATTTATTTTAAAATTAATTTTGATGCATATCTTGGACACTTTGAAGCCTATGATCATCAAAACTTTTCAGTTGGTGGATCATGGGACCTTGAAATGCGTCAACTGAAAAATAGGTCACCGTGACCTACTTTCTAAATTTTATGGCTTATCATTTATAGATAAATTTTAAGTTGTTATTTCAAATACCGAGAGGTTTAGAATCATCAAATCTTGTAAGTTGATGCATCTTAAGGCCTTGAAACATATTTATAAAAAAAAAAGTAGGTCACAGTGACCTACTTTTTGAATTTTGCAGATATTCAAATTTCACATTTTCAATTTTAGATGCATATTTTGGGCACTGTAAAACCTAGGATCATCAAACTTTGTCAGTTGATGCGTCTTCAGTCTTCGGTTTGTGTTGACCAAAAAGTAGGTCACCGTTACCTACTTTTGGTATTTGACAGCTAAATTACTATATTTCAGACACTATTTGACCTACAATCATCAAACTTTGTCAGTTGATGCATCTTGAGTCTTCGGAGTGTATCGACCAAAAAGTAGGTCACTGTGACCTACTTTTGGCATTTGACAGTTATTTTTATATATTTCAGTCACTAATTGACCTACAATCATCAAACTTTGACAGTTGATGCATCTTGAGTCTACGGAGTGTGTCGACCAAAAAGTAGGTCACCATGACGTACGATTGGAATTTGACAGCTATATTTCAATATTCAGATACTAATTGGCTTAAAATCATCAAACTTTGTCAGTTGATATTTCTTGGGTTCTCAAAATGTGTAAACCAAAAAGTAGGTAACATTGACCTACTTTTTTTAATTCTTAGGATTTAACTAAAGATTTAGAATACTAAGAGGCTAAGAATAGAAATGGTGGGGTTGTACAATTTATCAGAAGAGCGATTCTAGGCCCTTGGGCCTCTTGTTTTGGTTAGACATTGAACGTTTGATCTCGCTCCTAACAAATGATGCTTGTGACGGGCTTGCACTATACCGTTTCCGGTGCTCTTATTTGGAATATTAAATACGGCATCGCCTCATGTTATAAGACTTCTACACTCCATATACATGGAAAATTTTTATGCCCCCCCCCCCCTAATTGGTCTGTCTGTCTGCAAAAACTTTAACCTTGGCCATAGTGCTTTTCCCATTTCACATGTGCATTCCCTGTAACAAGACCCCCCCCCCCTTTTTTTTTGCATATACCAAAGATTATGACCTCATGACCTTTGAATCTGGCCTGAAGGGGGCATTGATGTTTCACAAACTCCTCTTGCTTTTCTTTAGCTCTTCAGAGAGAAACTACAACAGGACCACGACCTCCATGTACGTCATCTCCAGAACGAGTGTGTCAATCTGGAGAAAAAGAACACACTGCTGAAGTTCCGGGAAAAGCATTTTCAGAGTAAGAAAGTCAACCATTTAAGCAAAGAATTAAACTAGAACGTGGGTGGATTAGGGGGCGTTTTCTATAAACAAAATATCTATGATATATAAGTTTGACATTTTTTCTCTCGATGGATTGGATTACCAATATGTATAACGTTATAAATATTTTCTTTTAAATTAATTCAGGCTTTTTTCTTCATAAACAATGTATAAAACTACTTTTAAAGTATATGATGATCGTTTTAATAAGACCACATGATCATACCATATGGATATGAAATGAATTTTCATATGATAAAAGTTATTTCTGTGAATGATCTAAAATAAACGATCAAAGCAGGTTGCAAAAATTTAGAGAGAAAAATTTGTTGACCGTTCGCATGTATGTATAGAAATAATGGCATCGAAAATCAAAAGTCTGTACATGACGTCAATTGGTTTAACTTTAAGCCTTTGTTTTATGCAAAAAGGTAGGAATTTTTAACATCTGCAAGGAGGCGTGGCTACAGAATTGGAAAGTACTAATTGGAGCTGTTTCCAGAAAACTGACGAGGATAACAGATCAGAGGATATAAAATAAGGGAAATACCTCGTTCTGTCCAGTTCTTTGTTTTAGATAGATAATTTCCACTCTCATCATGGTAAGTACTAGTCATGCAACACAGTATAAATCATATTTACAAAAATTGTTATTACTTTGTTTACCTCTTAATAGAATTCATATTTATCCATTTATTTACTAACAATAATATTAATTAATTTCATGTTTAGTTCCGATACCTTTTGGTTTTCTCGTTGGTCATTATATTGATTACGGAGGACGTATGCGCTTGGAGAAGAATTAAAACAGTCTTGGATAAGGTTGACAAAGGGGTCCGTAGGGTCGGCAGATTCATAGATTCTGCTAAAACTATCTTGTCTATCTTTAATGGGAAAAGGTCCACAGATGATGTAAGATTTTTAGATTATTCTCTTTGAAGATCTTGATTGATGTTTTTGATTGGTATTTCGTTAAATATTCCATTTCTGAGAGAAATATTTCATCGAATTCAATATTTCATACTTTAATTCTTTATATAATCTATATTTCGCAGGACGTGCTCAAATTAGACATCTGTCAATTTTCATCTTTTGATCTGGACAACGATAACAGCATTAGTGACTCGGAAATAAATGTCCTTATTGAAATGACTGGGATGGTGGATCTTGATGAATTCTTTGAACAACTTGATATAAACAAAGGTAGAGTACATTTTGTTATTGGACTTTTCTACGGCCGTTAATCTTTTTCATCCTCTCTAGATTGGATCATTGCCTACAGTCCGTTCATTACGATGATACACAATTCATTCTTCACACTGTTCCGTTAGTACAGTTAATTGACGCACTAATCTATAAAACCATTGTATTGGGAGGGATCTTCATCTGTAGCCTTATTTGAAATGATAGTCTTTAAAAAATCTACTTTCAGATGACAAAGTCACAATTGAGGAACACACCAATTCCAGACTTATCAAGAAGGCATGTTCATGATGTTAAAAGTTTCCATCCAGTTTAATTTTTTTCACATTCAAATTTTTAATGCAACTGATAGACTAAATTAAATTCCTTTTTCATTCTTGTTATTGTGAATTACAATGTAGTATATATAGTTTACCAAAAAGGTTAGCATCTACGAAACGAGATCTAAAAGCAATGAAAAATGGGAGATCCAACTTGCGATTATTTCCCGACTCCCTGTCTTCATGAATTAAGTCGAATACATGTACATGTACATGTACATATATCAATGGATATCCTTTAATTTTAATAATTTCTACTACATGTACTTCCTATTCAACATCACACAAAAGGAAGTGACAATTCCGTCGCCAAGCGCTCGGAGATAACCTTAAAAACGGATGTCCCGTGTCACAGTAGGTGTGACACTGCTCGATGGTCGTAAGCGCCGAACACAGCCCTAAATGTGAAGCCCTTCACCCGTCGTGGTGACGTCTCCATATAGGTGAAAAATTATCGAGAGGGATGTTAAACAAAATTAAGAGTTGGGCAAACACTTTCAAAATTTATATTATTTTGATATAGATATCTGGCAGTCGATGACTATTTCAGTCGATGACTATTACAGTCGATGACTATTACAGTCGATGACTATTACAGTCGATGACTATTTCAGTCGATGACTATTACAGTCGATGATATGACGTTATACAGCTCCTTTAAACCAAAACTACAAATCGTTCGCAAACTGAAAAGCTCCTTTGCGAAATTCAGTATCCCCACTAAGGTCGTGTTTGATAATCGTCTCTAATATTCCTCCCAGGAATTTGCTAAACATCATAATGATGATTTTGTTCATTACACTTCCTCTCCTAGACATCCTCAAATAGTTTAGCAGAAAAGTATTGCCAAGCGACAAGAATTGAGATTGATCACTGTTCGTTATCTTCACCTTTCATGGATATGATCAAGCATAAAGAAGATACAAGCAAAAGATGCATTTCTTCCGTTACTACCGAATTTTCTGTGGTTATCCATTTTTGTGGTTTGGAAAAATCCACAATCGTAATAGATAGATATAGATAGAGATACGTGTTGATAGATAGATAGATAGATAGATAGATAAATAGATAGTAGATAGATAAATAGATAGATAGATAGATAGATAAATGTTGTAGATAGATAGATAGATTGATGAATGCTGTAGATAGATAGATTGATTGATTGATGAATGCCGTAGATATATAGATAGATAGATACATTGATTGATGAATGCTGTAAATAGATAGATAAATACGTATAGATATATAAACATAATGCAACTGTAGAAATTGGAAACGTACTGACTAATTTTGAAAGCTAAAAAGAAGGAAACTTTCTCAATCAGTTGAAGAGAATCATTTCACCTGAATTTTTTTTAACAAGCCCTCTGAACTTTCCATTAAGAAATGTAATCTACACTAAATTACGATACAAGTGTGACCCCCTACTGTTCTGAAGACACTTCTCATTTCTTCTTTACATGCAAAAATATTGCAATACTAGAAACATTTTTATCAACTATTCAGTTTGCATGGATCAAACATTGATACGCATATTCTGTGAAGGGGTACATATCCTATTTGTTACGAAGCTAACTGTCTGTGTAGGGGTACAGATCCTATTTCTTACGAAGCTAACTGTCTGTGTAGTTTGTTAAAATCCTCGTTTAAGGTCATTGATATTTACAATATTAGACACCACAAGTGTTAACCTTTTCTTCGTATTTCCTAGATTATCTTCATGTCAATTTTAACATTGCATCTACTTTAATAGGAGAAACTCTAAGTATCTAGAACTTGTTTCTCATCCCTGTTTGAGTAATCATACATGAAAGGTGAAGAAAACGAACAGTGAGCAATCCCACTACTCATATTAACAATACAAAATAGATAGTTGGGCAAACACCGACCCCTGGATACACCAGAGGTGGGGTCAGGTGTCTAGGAGGAGTAAACAACCCCTGTCGACCGGTCACATCCGCCGCCAGCCCTATATCCTGATCAGGTAAACGGAGTTATCCGTAGTCAAAATCAGTGTGCCAAGAACGGCCTAACAATCGGTATGAAACACGTCAAACAGTATTTGACCCAATGGTAGGTTTTCTGACGAACTAGACCGTTATAACAACCATAGAATTTGTGATTTACTGACTTTAAACGAGAGTGTTAAAACCCCTGTACCATCAAATTGTTTGTCAGTAGCTTGTCTCGATTTACAAACTGACCATACGCAGAACAAGCTCTTGCGTGTCGAATCAGTTGAGGGATATAAACACCATATGTAGGTGATAATGGAATATTGCTACATAAATATGGGAAGTTGACGATGGAAAACCTGAAATCATCCTGTTTGTCATAAAGTTGAGTTGTTAGTTTGCCGTTAATATCTACTTTCATTAAAATATATAAGTATGAAGCAGAAGTGGACGGCTCTGTGGTGTCTTTTATTTCGAGTTCACATGTATATATCGAATCGAGATATGAATGAAAGTTATTAATGGTAATAAATAAAGCGTCGTCGATATATCTAAATGTCGAATTGAAAGCCGCTGCAAAAGATTGTTTCTTCTTACGTGGAAGTTTTTGAATAAATTCTGCTACACATGAATAAAAAAACCCAGGTCAGCTAGCAAAGGAGCACAATTCGTACCCGTGGGAATTCCAACAGACCGTTGGAAGACCTGATAACCACAGACTACGAAGATATTGTCAATGAGGAACTCCAGCATATTTGTGATTTCAACTTCAGAGTACTTGTGCGTGGAATCAGAGTGGTGTTTAACAAAGTAAGTTTTTGGATATCTGATCACTCTATATGAATATTTCCGTTTTCCACTTTTTTTTAAAGAAGCAACTGTCTATGTCAAAACATCTATTCTCTAATTTATCTTTTGAAAGGGCAGTTAGAGTATAAGTACGATATATAAGTTCATTTGAAATACAGTTGTAATAATGAGCCTTAAAAGCAAAGTCAATGTTGTTACAAGCTTTGTCAGCTGGAACCAAAACACATTCCTCATGCAATCTATCTGATTCTTTTATCACTTCTGGTTTACTAAACACAGATGGATAGATGGTACGTACTTTTGTTTTGATAAGTCTAATGCGGGATTTTGATATTCCTCTTACACTTTTAATCCATTCTCACAATGTATCAAGTTCTTTTTTCATATTTAGCCCATTGCCTTCCATAATGTTCTTTCTCTTTATCATTCGTAATTAATGTAGCGCACTATTTTTATAGAGTAGCATATTGAATAGTGGTTGATCCATCCATTGTATTTAAATGTACGGATTCTGTGGTCATTTTGAACATCAATCAATGTAAAAGTTGTTAATTCTAATTAAAACAATATAAATACAAGCGTTGGATGATTACGTAATAATCACAATGAGGCGGACATGCACATTTTTATAACATAAGTGTGTTTTGTCTCATTATCCAGCGTTTCCGTCACATCCCAAATAACACTCTCTGTCTTTATACTTACCTCATGCAATTTATACCAGAATATAGAATATTATTTTGTTTCCGAAATATATTTACATGTAGTTGCGATATTATCACATCCTTTAGAAATGCAAATTTGAATATCTGCTTTGGCATACTCATAACTTTCGGAACATGATGAAATTGTTTTTGAAATAGTACCTTCTAATAAAAAGACAATCTGATTAAAATTAAATCTTTGATCCGCTCCGGTAATGATTAAAAACTTTGTGTAGCGACCTACTTGTGACATTGTATCGCGACATACTTATGACATTGTGTAGCGACATACTTATGACAATGTGTAGCGACATACTTGTGACATTAGCGGAGTGGATCAAAGATCGATCTAATTTTAATCAGATTGACAAAAAGAAAAAAGGGGGAAAATAACATCCGAGGAATCGTAATAAAAACTAATGTTTATTTTATTTCTTTTAAACAACTTAACGACGAAAAACAACAGTTTCCACATGATGCAGTTTTTTAAAATGGTTTTAATGTGAAATATAGTCAGCTGTCAGTGACGGCATGTATACACGGTTAGAGGGAAGGTATACATGCCATGCATTAGAATACAATCCAGATTTTCTATGAACCAATAGAGAAAATCTTTTATAAATGAACTAATATATGTACAGATTCTATTTTTAAAGGATAATTATTCAATCCTTGAAAGCTTATCCCGTATCCTGTTTAAGTCATTCTAATGCAGAGAATGAAATCATTTAAAGTGTTTACCTAATATATGCAAATAATTTAGAAATCTAATATTTCAGAGACGTGCTGATTGTCCATAGAAGACAATCTCAAGTCTTAATAAATGGACATAAAAATCCGAAAATATCCGCCCTGAAGATCATGCTGCATAAAATTTTCTTTGTTTATACTGCATATGAAGATCATTCGTTCCAGAGCGTTGAATATTAGATATTCCAAACCTAAAATGCTCGGTAAAAATATATTAATATTGATGGCAAGTGCTTCTATCTTGAAAAGTGAAGATAACAAACAGTGATCAATCTCACAACTCCTTATAAGCAATACAAAATAGATAGTTGGGCAAACACAGATCCCTGGATATACCAGAGGTGGGATCAGGTTCCTAGGAGGAGTAAGCATCCTCTGTTGATCGGTCACACCTGCCGTATGTTCTCTACCTTGATCAGGAAAACGAAGTAGTCACGAGGTTGAAATCTGAACCACATTCTTTTTATCTCCTTGCGTTTTAAAAGTACTGTTTAGTCCTTTAGTTTTTAAAAAAAAAACTTAAAATAAGCTATAAACGTACAAACAGTTCAGTTGAACACATATTTACTATCTTTCACAAGTTTCATTACGACCAATGGTGTCACCACTGTTGTCATACTTATAACATGCAACTCTTATGTTACCGGTATCCCGTACTTGTTGTTCAACAAGTCGTAACATGATGATAATAATAATGATATCCTTTATTTATACCGGATTGTACAGCTAATTGTACGGTTCTGTCTTTAACATACATACATATCGAGAACACCCATCATAAAACATGAAAATGTCACAGTTACATCAGATAAAAACTACTTAAAAAGAGACCACATACACTGTTCAAGCATTATACGCTGATTTAAAAGATGTTGAAGTTACAACTACCACTGAATTGCCGTTGTTTTCTTCGTTGTGATTGGCTCGATTGGTATCATGATGTCAACGTCATCATTTAGGGTAGTAACCTAATCTCAACATAATTGTTATTTCAGAATTGTTATGCCACGCTAATTTTGATTTCTCTCTATTCATTTAAAAAAGTTTTGAAAAGCAAGATGATGTTGGAAATTATATTTTGAGGACTGTAACGATCAAGAGGGATACTGTTCTACGTGGTACTCAGCGATAAATTTATATATATATATATATCATTTGATCTTTGCCGACTCCGTTTATTTGATTACGTTAACTCCACATTTTGTCACCTAGTTTGTATACATATGTAGGATTTGATCTGGTAAAAGAATGAATGTTTATGAGATTTTAATACAAAGCCTTTTGATGATTTTTAATCGTATACGAGATGGAAGTGTGTGTTTATTAGTGTAAGTGTTTTAGTCAGAATAGCACAGAAGTGAATGAAGAAAGTTATCATTTACAACTTTGTTGCAGTGCCACGTTTTACAAATGAACGACTAAGATTACAATCTTCATATTTAGAGGTAAATACGGTAATCAACTTCCTTTTGTAGGAATTAGTAAAAATTAATGAGAGTTCAAAATAACTCATGAAGACAGGAAGTCGGAACTGATCCCAAGTAGGAAACGACCACCCCATTTTGTATTTCGTTTATAATGCCAACCTTTTTGATAGGCTATCGATATTAATCTACAATAACAAGAATGAAATAAAACGAATTTAGTTTATTCAAGGTTTAAGCTTAAACTGTCTATCAGATGCATTAAAGTAGTGAATATGAACAAGATTTATGCACGCATTGAAACGATTCACATCATGAACATGCCTCCTTGATAAGTCTGGAATTGGTGTGCTCCTCAATTGTGACTTTGTCATCTGAAAGCAGATTTTTTAAAGACACGATTATTTCAAGTACGTCTGCAGACTACAGAGAAATACCTTGGTATTATAGATTAGTGTGTCAATCAACTCTACGAACGGAACAGTGTGAAGAATGAAATGTGTATCATCGTAATGAACGGACTGTAGGCAATGACCCAATTTAGAGAAGACGAAAAAGATTAATGGCCGTAGAAATGTCCAATTACAAAAGAGGTACTCTACCTTTGTTTATATCAAGTTGTTCAAAGAATTCATCAAGATCATCCATCCCAGTCATTTCAATAAGGACATTTATTTCCGAGTCACTAATGTTGTTGTCGTTGTCCAGATCAAAAGATGAAAATTGACAGATGTCCAATTTGAGCACGTCCTGTAAAAAAAAAAAAAAGAATATGTAAATAATTAAAGTTAAAAGATATTAAATTCGAAACATTTCTCTCAGAAATGGAATATATAGCGAGATATTATATAATAAAAGTATTGATCAAGATCTTCAAAGAGGATACTCTAAAATCTTACATCATCTGTGGACCTTTTCCCTAAAACTGCCCCAGCAGTTCTGAAAGTAGCTACAACTCTTGCCACCTTAGCGACTTTCTCTTTAGCTTTTCTTATGAATCTTCTAAATCTTCTCCAAGCACATACATCCTCCGTAATCAATAAAAAGACCAACGAGAAAACCAGAAGGTATCGGAACTAAAAATGAAAACAATAAATAAACAAATAAATAATGAATTCTATTAAGACGTAATGAAAATAATAACATTTTGTGTAAAATATGCTTTATACTGTGTTTCATTACTAGTACTTACCATGATGAGAGTGGAAATTACCTATCTACATGTAAAACAACGAACTGGACCGAACGAGATTTCGCCCTTATTTTATACCCTGTGATCGGTTATCCCCGTTAGTTTTCTGGAAACAGCTCCATTCAGTACTTTCCAATTCTGTTGCCACGCCTCCTTACAGAGGTTAAAAATTCCTGGCTTTCTTTCGTATAAAACAAAAACTAGAATTTTAAACAAACGACGTCAATGTGCAGACTTTTGATTTACGATGTCATTATTTTTATATATACACGCGAACGGTCAACAAATTTTCTCTCTAAATTTTCGCTTCCTGGTTTGATTGTTTGGTTTGGGTTTTTTTCCAGATAAATAACAGAAATTATTTTTATCATATCAAAAGAACAATTATTTCATATCCATGTGGTTTTATCATGTGGTGTTATTAAAACAATTGTCATATATTTTAAAAGTCGTTTCATGCATTTTATTTATGAAGAACATTTGATCAGGCCTGAATGAATTTCAAAGAAAACATTTATAACGTTACACATATCGATGATCCAATCCATGGAAAAAGAAAAGTCAAAATTATATATCACAGAAATTCTGTTCATCAAAAGCGCCCCCTATCCCACCTACGTGTACGTGTTCGTTGAATTCTTTGTTACATGAAGAAGCGCACAATGGTTTTAGAGACAAACATCGGAATTTATGACATCGTACATTGTTTACCTGATTTGTGCATTTATGTCATTGCCCATTGTTTATCTGATGGTGAGTAAATTTGGTGATCTGAATTAAAAAATGGTTACATTTGTTAGGGCACTAAAATGGGGATTTGTTATTGGTACATTTTACGTTCGTTCAACTGCCATATTTGACGCAGAATTTGAAGCTATTAGATAACATGTGGTTAATAGATGTCTACTGTATGTCTAGACGGAGTATTCAATTATATAATACAATCATGAATAAAACATTGATAAACTTTTAAAAATAGATATAGGAGTATTCATATAAGCCATGAACAAAATACAGGGAATACTTTCAGCACGTCTTTATTGTTCTTTATTATCTTTATTACTAAAATTAGAATTTGAATGAAAATGGAAACAATATTATATACACGGACTTTTCATCTCTCGACTTCCAATTATGTTTAAGCTATGCTGAATTGGTCTTTGTATGAAGATGTTACCAAGACACAGCTCTGATAATAAGGGTCCAACTAAATAAAACAAAATTCCCAAATAATCCAGTCCTAAATTGAAATGTTCATTTATTCTATCTGATATAACCCAATTTGTTTTGACATATTACACGCTTCTTTTACAGCAATATGATGCACTGAAAATTCGCATAAGCATATCGTAGAAATTTCGAATTGCAAAAGCAGTATCAAATCAGCGTCACAAATTTGTTTTTATTAATGAAGGGTTTATTAAATCGTTCGGTGATCAAAGCTGTGGTGATTGGCTTAGACGTATGAAGGTGGTAGACCTGCAGAAGATGTGTGGAGTTCAGGAATTTAGTCAGAAATACCTGCCCCGTTTTTCGCAACAGCTAAACGTATAAAGATCTTATGAGGTACTGTTGCAAAATATGTAAATAGAAAAGGGGGTGTGTCTATCTACTCCGGGTCCCTATTACATGTTTGATATATTATGTATCGTATAAACATCTAGCTATGCAAGAATAATACTGAGAGAGATTCATTGATTAATAGGTCACGTAAATTTTATGTTTGAAGTTTTGAAGAAAATTCTCTCTCTCTCTCTCTCTCTCTCTCTCTCTCTCTCTCTCTCTCTCTCTCTCTCTCTATATATATATATATATATATATACAACCGTCTGTCACTAGACAGCAATGTTTCAAGAATTGATGTACATTGCTTGATAAATATAAATACTTTCATGTATATACTTATTAATTTATGATAACACTTCCGAATCACGCCGTCAGTTCCATAACCTTAAATTTACAAACCAAAACATAACCACGGTAAGAAACAAACTTCTCATAATATTTATTTTAAGTATTTGCTTGAAAATAAAACCATCCCCACTTCATGTAAATATTGTTTCTTTAATTTGACATGACATATTTCATAGAATTTTGATAATTTTAAGAATATCAGTCCATGTAAAAAAAAAAAAAAAAAAGTTTATAAAAGGAACATTAGCTGTCAACAAGGATATAAAGATTTATTAGTTCTGAACCATGATTATATCCTGGATTGTGTTTTAAAATGAAGAAATATAAATCTTCGCATTGAATTATTTTCTTATATTCAATAATGTTTCGGTCATCGTTTCTGTACAAACAGAAAAAATTCTAATGTCAAAATTGCAACAAAACATTGCAAGATGTATATGAATTTTAATATGTCAATGTAATTTTTACGCAAAGTAAATAAAGCTGTTTCAGTCCTTTTGGTAACAGTTGATGAATACCTGATGCGAGTAACTACATGCACATGTAATACCCCTTTTAAGGAGTTATGCTACAGCAGAGAAATTAGATATGGATGAAAAGTGGAGGATATTTACAACAATATTTTGAAATTGAAAACTTCCGGAATTACTTCATTTAATAAAAAAAAAATGCAGTTTTAGTAGAAAGCAATCTGGAAAAAAAAATTAAAATCCCTGCTGGTCTTGAACCCGCGATTTACAGTTCATTAGTCGACGTGCTAACCCACTGAGCTACTCAGCTGGACAATGATAATTGAAACGAATAGGCAAATATTGCTGATATTTATATTTTCATTCATGTTGAGACGCATTACGCCAGTTTCAAGATAAAAGCTCTCCTGTGTAGGAGATACATTTGGTTGAACTTTGAGTGCCTAAGTGGGACAGAGTGATGAAACAGCGTATGAGAAAAATACTGAGTACATTTACTTATGCAGTGACGACTATTCGTCCCACTCCCGCATGTAAACAATTTGTTTCGCGCCTTACTATGTACGCGAGTTCTTCAAAGGGAAATAACTCGAACATATCTCGAAACCAGCGTATTACAGAATGTTATCGCCCATCAAAATTAATTCAATGTATTTAGTATTTTGTCTTACTAAACAGAAAAAAGACTTGAATTACAATCTTTGTCAAGGACGTGGTGACACAAAACGAAATGAGAATAACATCAGGCGGATACATTGTTCTGCCAAATATTTAATTTTCAGATCGGATAACATTTTCATTGTGGTGCATGTAAGTAATTCCTTTGTTTTGTATTTTTGTGCCTTTTTGATATTAGTGAATAGCATACTTTTAAAAATTAGTAAATAGCTTACCTCCTTGGATATTGGTAAATAGTTTACCTTGTTTAATATTAGTAGATAGCTTACCTGGTTTGATATAAGTAAATAACTTACCTGGTTTGATAATAGTAAATAGCTTACCTACTTTGATATTGATAATTTCCTTACCTTGTTTAATATTAGTAAATCGTTTACCTTTTGATATTAGTAAATAGCTTACCTTTTGCTATTAGTAAATAGTCTACCTTTTGATATAAGTAAATAGCTTACCTTTTGATATTAGTAAATAGCTTACCTTTTTATATTAGTAAATAGTTTACCTTTTTATATTAGTAAGTACCTTACCTATTTATAATATGTTGTACGGTGTGACCGTTGAGACGAGGGAAGCCCATTAACATCTTGCAACACGACTTTTATCCGCCTCTTCATTTAACGCGGGAAATATAAATGTAACGCGTTTGGTGTAAACAGTGACAAATTGTGACGTCATATTAGCTGCAATGTTTTTTCTTTTCTCAAATCAAGCAAAAACAAAACGTTTGAAGCTATGAGAAAGCTTGTCTGGAATTTAAAAACGTTAATTGTACTTTCTAAACAATCTAATTATTTTAATTACGTGATTGTCAATGAAGTATACCGCAGTGACGGCGACATTTTTCCGGAGGCATTATGGGTAGTCCCCATCATTTTTCAGCTGATGAAGAGCAAACCACGTGACTCAATTGCGTAATCATTGGAGCGAGCTCGTCGCGTCGCTATGCGACAAGAGCTTCGCTCGCTAATATGATTACGATGTGACCGTTGGGGCGAGCGCAGCATATCTGAATACATTTTCAAAAAATTTATATTGAAAACAAGGAAAACTTATCTGGTTCACTGTCAATACGTAGGATTACTGTCTTGCTCTTCTCGCCAATGTAGGAACCAGTTTAGTGGGAAATGCAACGAGCGTGTTGTGACGTTGCCTGGTAGTTGTGACGTGACTGTTTACATTTCTTTAGACAATATTTTAAAAAGAAAAAGAAAGGGGGAAGAATATGATTGTCATCCTTTCCTTTCAAGTAAGAAAGGTTTGTAATACTACAAAGATTTTTTTTTATTATTATTTTACGAATCGAACCATCCGCCATTTTGTACGAGGGACTTCTTGGATTGGCGTCAAAAAAAAATTCTTGTTAGAGGTTGAGATTTAGCTCGGATTATTTCCCTCGCTCTAGTCATTAGAGCTCGCAGTACGAGCCAGTGCTCCGCGCTGGCTCGCTGCGATCGCTATTAGCAAATATCGTACCTGCTTTGATATTAGTAAATTGCTTACCTATATATATTGGCAAATATCTTACCTGGTTTAATAATATGTTTACGGTGTGACCGTTGGACCGAGCGAAGCATGTAATGGTCATTGGAGTGTCCCAAGTAGTAATCATAATTCCGTTAAGTACGGTAGATTATGATTCATTTAAAAATATATATTTTGAATGAAATTTTCCTTGCGCTAAACACCCAGTAACATTTCAGTATTGAAGGGGTTTATATGGGGACAACAGTTTTACGGGATCCGCCTATTCATTGAACGCGGGAAATAAAACGGAAGGCGACGTAAAATGTGCATCGTGACGTCACATTTAGCCTCGACGCTTTTATCTTTTTCAAAGCAAATAATTATAAACAACAATAATACATTCCGTATGCAATGAAAAAGGCCGTTAAAACTAAACAAAATTAACCAATGAATTCAAAATGGTAAAAAAGTAACAGTAATTTTATCGTATATTCTTATTCAAAGAAACTCATGAACTCGTTCATCTATTTAGTCGTATTACGGTTTTATATGTATTTATGTGCTAAAACCTGTTACAATGATAATTATACTATTCACTTTGAACAAACTGAGTGTTTAAATTAGAATTGCACGTCAGAGTCTTCTATTATTGGCATTCAAAATAAAACACGAATAACTGTTGAAGCAGGTAATGAAAATATAAATGGCGGCGCCCATATGGATCACGAAAATTTCAGTGAACGTATATAGAGATTATCTCTTTTTCTTTTGCTGATTTTGACTAAATTACATGCGTGTTACCTTTAGAGCCTTGCTTCGCGGACGGGCCTTCGGCCCGTCCGAGCTTCGCTCGGTATTAGTGAATAGCTTACATATTCATATTGGGCCTCCGTGGCCGAGTGGTTAGAGCATCGCGCTAAAAATCACACGGCCTCTCACCTCTGGTCGGCGCGGGTTCGAATCCCGCTCGCGCCGGTAAGTGAGAAAGTTTCCCAGTTTACTTTCAGAAGGTCGGTGGTCTCTTCACAGGTACATTGTATTTGGGTTCTCTCTTCCACCAAACAAAACCAATTTATATTGGCAAATATCTTACCTGAATTAATATTAGTAAATACCTTACCCATTTATATTGGCAAATATATTACCTGTTTTGATATTAGTAAATAGTTTACCTATTTATAATGGCAAATAGCTTACCTTGTTTGAGAGTATTAAATAGTTTACCTTTTTCGGTAATAGTAAATATCTTACCTTTTTATATTAGTAAGTAGCTTACCTTTCTATATTAATAAATATCTTACCGTTTTTATATTAGTAAATACCTTACTTTATTTATATTAGTAAATATATATTTATGTTAGTCAACAGCTTACCTTTCTATATCAATTGATGTTAGTAAATAGTTTACCGGTTTTTATATCAGTAAATAACTTTATTTAATTGATATTAGTAAATAGCTTACCTTTTTATATTAGTAAACAGCTTCCCTTTTTTATATTAGTAAATAGCTTCCCTTTCTATATTAGTAAATAGCTTCCCTTTCTATATTAGTAAACAGTTTCCCTTTTTTATATTAGTAAATAGCTTCCCTTTCTATATTAGTAAATAGCTTCCCTTTTTATGTTAGTAAATAGCCCCCTTTTTATATTATTAAATATCTTTCCTTTTTCATATTGGTAAATAGCTCCTTTTTTTGTTAGTAAATAGCTTCCCTTTCTATATTAGTAAATAGCTTCCCTTTCTATATTAGTAAATACCTTCTCTTTTTGTGTTAGTAAATAACTTCCCTCTTTATATTAGTAAATAACTTCCCTTTCTATATTAGTAAACAGCTTCCCTTTTAACTCTTCTGAGCCGAAGGCTCAAAGAGCTAATGCTATGGCCATTTGTGCGGTGTGCGTAAACTTTTTATAAAAAGGGCTATAACTCAAGAACCCCTTGGCCAATTGTTCTCAAATTTGTCACAGGGTATCATTGGCCAAAGGGCTTTCATACATACTAAATAGAGGGATGTGACCCTTTAACAAGGGGAGATAATCAGGAAAATACAAACAAAAGTAGTGGTTGCTAAAAAATCTTCTTCTCAAGAACCACTGGGCAGATTATCACCAAACTTACACATAAGGATGAAGATATGTTGTAGATTAAAAATTGTTAAAGGCATCACCCTGGGGCAAAGGGCGTGGTCTCAAGGTCACTTCAAAGTTGACCTAAATTTATATTTCCTTAAATCTTTGATATTTTAGTCATTATAAGGACTAGGATCATAAAATTTTGACAGTTAATGCATCTTAGGACCTCGTGTCAAGTTGTCTCAAAAGTAGGTCACGGTGACCTACTTTTTGAATTTTGCAAGTATTTATTTTAAAATTAATTTTGATGCACATCTTGGACACTTTGAAGCCTATGATCATCAAAACTTGTCAGTTGGTGGATCATGGGACCTTGAAGTGCGTCAACTGAAAAGTAGGTCACGGTGACCTACTTTCTGAATTTTATGGTTTATCATTTATAGATATATTTTAAGTTGTTATTTCAAATACCGAGAGGTTTAGAATCATGAAATCTTGTAAGTTGATGCATATTGAGGCCTTGAAACATATTTATAAAAAAAAGTAGGTCACAGTGACCTACTTTTTGAATTTTGTAGACATTCAAATTTCACATTTTCAATTTTAGATGCATATTTTGGGCACTGTAAAACCTAGGATCATCAAACTTTGTCAGTTGATGCGTCTTCAGTCTTCGGTTTGTGTCGACCAAAAAGTAGGTCACTGTGACGTACTTTTGGTATTTGACGGCTTAATTACTATATTTCAGACACTATTTGACCTACAATCATCAAACTTTGTCAGTTGATGCATCTTGAGTCTTCGCAGTGTGTCGGCCTAAAAGTAGGTCACCCTGACCTACTTTTGGAGTTTGACAGCTATATTTGAATATTTAAGATACTATTTGAATTACAATCATCAAACTTTGTCAGTTGATGCATCTTGAGTCTTCGCAGTGTGTCGACCTAAAAAAAAAAGGTCACCTTAACCTAATTTTGGAATTTTATTCTATATATTTTAATATTTCATGTACTATTTGACCTACAAACATCGAACTTTGTTAGTTGATGCATCTTTAGTTTTCGCAGTGTGTCAACCAAAAAGTAGGTCACTGTGACCTACTTTTGGAATTTGACAGCAATATTTAAATATTTCAGACACTATTAGACTTACAATCATCAAACTTTGTCAGTTAATGCATCGTGAGTCTTTGGAGTGTGACGACCAAAAAGTAAGTCAACGTGACCTACTTTTGGAATTTTGACAGCTATATTTAAATATTTCAAATACTATTTGACTTGCAATTAGCAAAATTTGTCAGTTGATGCATTTTGAGTCTTCGAAGTGTGTCGACCATAAAGTAGGTCACCTTGACCTAATTTAGGAGTTTGATGGATGTATTTAAATATATTTTTGTACTACTTGACCTGCAATCATCAAACTTGTCCATTGATACATCTTGAGTGTATGGAGTGTGTCGACCAAAAAAAAAGGTCAACGTGACCTACTTTTGGAATTTGACGGCTATATTTAAATATTTCAGATACTATATGACTTACCATCACCAAACTTTGTCAATTGATGCATCTTCAGTCTTTGGAGTGTGTCGACCAAAAAATAGGTCACTGTGACCTCATTTTGGAATTTGACAGCTATATTTGAATATTTCAGATACTATTTGACCTAAAATAATCAAACTTTGTTAGTTAATGCATCTTGATTCTTGAGAGTGTGCCACTGAAAATTAGGTCACCGTGACCTACTTTTATAAGTTGATGGCTATATTTGAATATTTTCATGGAGTATATTTGATCAGCAATCATTAATCTTTGTCAGTTGATGCATCTTGAGTCTTTGCAGTCTGTCGACCTAAAAGTAGGTCAACCGGACCTACTTTTGGAGTTTGACAGCTATATTTGAATATTTAAGATACTATTTGAATTACAATCATCAAAGTTTGTCAGTTGATGCATCTTGGGTCTTGGGAGTTTGTTGACCAAAAAGTAGGTCACCTTAACCTTCTTTTAGAATTTGATTTATATATTTAAATATTTCAAATACTGTTTGACATAGAATCATCAAACTTTGTCTGTTGATTCATCTTGAGTCTTCAGATTGTGTTTACCAAAATATAGGTCACTGTGACCTACTTTTGGAATTTTCTGGTAATGTTTAAATATCCATAGCCCAAGGGCTTTGATTTATAATAATGATAGGGATGTGCCCCTCTAACAAGGGAGAGATAATTAGGTTTAAATAAGATTTTTCAAAATTTCTTTCATCATTTATTTAAATATATTTGAGTTTACAAAATAAAAGAAAAAGTATTCAGTTACAAATATTGAAATTTTTATCATTACAAACATAGACATTGTCATTATAATAACCACTATGAACTAGTTTTAATTACATGCCACCTCAAACATCAGAAGCACAAAACACTGAATTGTGATCTGACCAATATGAAAATAATACACTTCCAATAGTTGTTGTGTTGTTTGAAAATATAAGGTCAATAGTACTGCCAAATTTAGTTGTTGGCTCCAGTATGACCTGGAAGCAGGAAAATTCTTTCCTCATGAAACTAAGTATAGTTTTATTTTCACCCTTACTCACATCAATATTAAAGTCTCCCACAATAAAGAGGTGTTTTTCCAAATTGACTAAAGGTTTTACCTTCTCTTTCAGTATTTTCATAAAATGTGTTGAAGAACATTTAGGTTGCTTGTACAAAAACACACATTGAACTAAAGCACCTAATTTGACAGCTTTTATCACTACAAATTCTACCTTGACTGTAGAAAATAAAGAGACATCTACAATGTCTAAAGTATCTTTTAAATACACAACCAATCCATGAGATGGTCTTCCTCCATTATCAGGTCTTTGTGCATCATTTCGAATCATGGTAAAGTTGTTCAATTGAAAATATTCATTTTTATCTGTGTCAATGAGTCTTGATTCTCCAATTCCTATGATGTCTACGGAATAAACATATGGGTCACACTGTAAGTCTTTAAAATGTTTGTTCAATGACCGTGCGTTATTAAACATGATTTTAAAGTTATGTGGTAGATCTGCAGGTGGAGTAAAACACAGCTGTAAAGATGAATTTTCTCGTAACCTTTGCATTTCTTCTTCAACACTTTCATCTTTTGTTAATGAGTTCTCATTAAAATTCAAGATGTGAAGATTTTCAAGATATCTTGATCTAGATAAAGCCACATAGTGAATATGTGGACATTTTCTTGGTCGAGATTGACTTAGGTCAATCACAACTTCATCCACTGTGGATCCTTGGGCCTTGTGCACAGTTTTTGCAGCTGATGGTTGTAAAGGAAATTGTATCCTTTCAAATGTTTTTCTGTTGTAAACAAAGGTTCTTTTGGTTTCAAATATTGGGGTATAGTTTGTTTCTATGTTGTTACCAAGTAAATGGTGGTACTGGTTTCTTCTCTTCATTCCAATTTTCCTGTCATTAAACAAAACCCATACAATGGCTGGTCTAGATGTGGTTTCCTTACATTCAATGGACTTCACCACACAAGAAGCTCCGTTTGTTAATCCATCAAGGACATCAATGTTAACTGAGACATCATACATCATATTTACAGCTAATGTCAAACTGTTGCTCAACTGGCCTGTATTTGCTGGATTGTCGGGCAGAAGCTTCAGTAATTTTATTTTCTGTTCTGGTTTCAGTCTTACTTCACTAATGACATCTGTGTCAGCTTCAACAGTAACCTTTGCAGTTTGCAATTTTTGCATGAGATCTTCATTGAATTTATTAACAAATTTGTTTTCAATGAATAGATGTGGCGCAGAGAAAGGATAATCAGGATGATCAACAGATATTATTCTGCTTGCTATTAAAGCTCTATCCTCTTCTGTCAAATTATTGTGACGTAGTCTGTTTAACAATTCAGCAAACATTTTGTCATTTCTCTGACGCATAATCTCTTCTAGCTCAAACATTTTGAAATTTTCCTTCCACAAGTTTTTAGCCAGAAATTGACCTGGTGCTGTTAAGTCTTTAAATATCCAACTTTCACCAATAGGACACAGCTGGTACAAATCTCCTACTGCTATTATACTGATACCCCCAAAGTCTTGGGCACTCGTTGTTAATTCTGTTAGTCTTTGATGAATAAATGCCAAATGCTTGTTCCCAACCATTGATATTTCATCAATTATTACCACTTTTAGGGTTCTATACTTTGTCCTGTAAGTATTTAATTCATCAGCATGCATATGTTGTTGTGATTGGTACATTTTTTTGTGAAATGCTGATGCAATTGTCATTCCATTGATATTATAGGCGGCCTTACCAGTGTAAGCGCAGAGTAATATTCTTATTTCGTCTGGGTTCTCTCCTTCTTTAGAACAAAGCAACCTCTGCAAACTTTGATAAACGGCATTAATTAATACAGATTTACCCACCCCTGCTCCACCTGTTAAGAAGGCATACAAAGGATCATCTTTTGTTCTCATCCAGTGGATGACATGGTCGTGAAATTTTCTTTGTTTTTCATTTAAAGATTGCAGTAAGGTACAGTAGTCTTCCTCAGATATCCTAGTTGCACTATGCTCAACTGCAGTGGTTTTCTGTGGTAATCCTATATCTGGGCCTATGTCATATTCTTTGTGACTTTCTTTATTTGGATCAAAGTGAATGAACTCTTTTGATGGAGTAGTTCCTTCTTCATAATCCTCAGCTTGTACTTGTTCTGTACTTGGTGCCAATTCATCAAATTCTTCAGCTAAATCTTGTTCTGCTGCATGTTGAGCTTGTTCAAGTTCTTCAACGTGGTATTCATATTCTTGTTGTTTGGCTGAAATAATGTTGTATTTTGCTCTATAGTGTTGTGTGTAATTTTCAAATCCCCCAAGTAAGTCAACTTCTTCTTTTCTCCAAGGCAAATACAAGAACAGTCTCTCTCTGTAGTATTCTTCTGCATCAGTTTTCTTGCTATAGTTATTGAATCTTATATTGTGTTTTCCTTCTGCGAATTTCTATTCCATTTTTAAAGGTAACAATGGTGTTTGTATCTGAAAAGTTGACATCAAATGTTTCACTGTCATTTGTTTCATCATTTTCACTGTCATTGTTGTCATCATTCGTTTCATTCTCTTCAGATATTTTTGCATATTCTTCAGGGAATTTTACCTCTAGTTTACTGGTTACATCAGCAAGACACCACTGTTCCAGTTGTCTTGGTCGTTTTGAGTACCTCTTGATCATGTTATCAACAGCAATATCTGTGGAATTTTCAGGCAATTGATCAAGCTCTACTTTATCTTTCAGTAAAAAAGTTCTCTTTTCTGGAGGAGATGTATTTATGAATATGACATCTCTGGTACTATATGTCAAAGGCATTTGCAGAAGGAGATAACAAGCTTCTTGTGCACTGACTTCTACATAATTCAAAAATTTGTTACCAATATGTTTAACTTGATGTTTCAAATCCATTTGGTTTTCAACTGCTTCCTGTGATGCCTTTTCCATAAGAGCACTCATCCCTCCTTGGGATTTACTGAGATATGACACAACATATGTAGCACAGGCATAGGGGTCTAGAATAAATTGAATGTCTAGGTTTGCTTTCCATGCCTTAAGGATTGATTTATTGTAATAGTTTACTCTCATTTCAGAAGGTTTACGTTTCAGGAAAACCTTGGGGCTTTTCAAAGAAGCTCTGATACAATTAATATAATCATCTTCACTACACTGTACAACCTTTTCTAAAAATTCTGAATATGACAATGTACATTTATCTGAGAACTCATTCATTCTAATCTGAATGTCTTTATACATCCTTTTGTATTTTTCATTACCACTTGTCAGTGGTTCCAATACCATAGTTTTTTTCAGTGGAGGTAAAGGAAACCCAAAACGACATACTTGTTTTCCCTTTTTTTGACAACTTTTTTAATGTTTGTGAACTTGTAAATCTTCAAGGTTATCATCATTCTCCAGTGAACATGTTAAATACTGGTCAACATATGCCTCAATCTCTTCAGTTCTGGATTCCTTTAACTTTGGTCTGTCTTTAGTCCATAACAACATGTGTATGTGAGGAGACCCTCTGTTTTGGAACTCAACACGTCTGAAAAAGTCTGTTGCTACCCCTATTGGATGATGGGGACTTTTTACAACAATTTTCAAAAATTCTTGTACTCTGTGTTCAAAGTACCTTGCACATGTCACTGGGTCTTTTTGGACAAGAGATGTTTTTGTTATCCAACTTGAATCCATAACATTGTCTGGGGACACAGAACCATCTAACTCAGCAAGTGTTTTCAGTAATTCAGGCCACCTTGTATCTGCAGATGATAATGATATGAACCAAGTTGGTAATCCAAATTGCCTGATCATTGAGAACACCTCTTTTTTCTTTGTGGACAGATAAGCTGGTGAATTTCTCAAAGTTTTGAAAATGTAATACCCCTCATTTAAGCGTACTAATGCATTTGATTCATTTGGGTCACGAACTTGCCCAGCTGTGTATGATTTTCCTTCAGTTTTGCAACGTCTTAGAGCCAGAAAAACTTTATCTGAAATTTGCTTTGCCTGGACTTTTTTTAGTTTGAAAAATATATTGGGAACAGATTGAGCAGCTCTTCGGTCTACAGAACGTGATTCCCATTTCACCACATCACTATATGAAACACGAATGAGGCGTTCATCATTTTCCAGTCTTCTGTGCCCACAAAAAATGGTTGGGAAACATAAATATTCCGCGTTTTTGTCTTGGTACAAACTTAATGGCTTCTAATTCTCACCTGGTGCAAAAACATATACTTTATTTGTGTCTAAGTTGGCTTCCTCAACCAATGTATCACAATTGCCTTCGGCACAGTTTTCATTATCTATCTCACAAAAGCTGTTACTAGTATTTTCTGCTTCATTTTCATGCAGATTTTCTCTCATTTTTCTGATGTACCACAGTTAGAGTTTGAGGAATTTTTGTGTTTATTTGCTTCAACGAATTCTCTTTCTTTTTCATTTGTAGAACTTTCAACTTTCTCTTTCCACTGATGATCAATTCTAATACCAGCTTCTGAATACAATTCACTGTTTTTCATAAGCCATTTCAATGCACACATAACAGCAGATGGCCTAACATTTTCTGTCAAACAATGACTTTTGTGACATGTTCTTTTTTTTCAATTTAACAACAATTGTGAAATGTTCATCAAGTGATCTAGGTAAAGCTTTGATTGTGGGTTCAATGTCTACAGGAACATTAACTACGTTGCCTTTTGATGAAAGTTGTCTTCCACGAGGCAATTCACGAATCTGCATGAACGGTATTCTAAGGGATATTAACCGTTCTTCAAGGGGATGTAGATTTAATTCACTTGGCTTCTCTGGCCATTGCATGCCATTTCTTACAGATAACTTGGGAACTTTTCCTTTTTTTAGAGTTGACAAACAAGTATTGCAAATCCATTCCTCATTATTAATAGACTTATAACCTGTTAAACATTCTGCAACACTTTGTGTAAGAGATATGTTGTTCAATTTTACTACACTCTTTTGAAACCATGTTTGATGGCAGCATGAACAGACATATATAGGTCCTTCTGAAACTTTTTGTAAAAAATGTTCTATACAATGGTCTATTGTACTTCCATACATTTTTTCACTGTTTTCATTCTGTTTCAACTTGTAATACTCATCATTATTTCTCAAGTTTTGCATACATTTGGACGTATGGGATTTTTCCTTTTCACGATACAAGGATTGTTTTCTCTTATTCTGTTTCATAGTGATTTCTTTCCTTTTATAGTCTTCATTTTTCCTCAGCTTCTTCATAACTTCTTGTGTATGACTTTTTTCTTTTACATTGTAAGGCAAAGCTTTTCTCTTCTCTTTTTCCCCCCTCGATTTCACATTTCCTTAATTCTGAATCTTTTCTACGGGTTTTCATCACTTTTAAAGTGCAAAGTTTTTCTTTCACGTGAAAAATGGCATTTTTTCTTTTTGTACGTTTTCTCGTTATCTCTTTTTTTCTCAAGTCCAATTTACTCCTCAGTCTTTCCATACATTTGGATGTGAACTTTTGTTCTTTTTCTTTGTATTTTTTTTCTTTCCGTCTGTTCTGTTTCACTTTTAATTCTTCAATTTTACTGTTTTTCATTTGGCGACGCTTTTTCATAATATCTGCTGTATATTTACTGTCTTTTTCTCTCTACATTTTATCTTCTGAACGTTTTCTCTTCATATAATATTTCATATAAGTTCTCCTTGTTGATTTTGAACATGAATCCTTCTCTATCTCCTTCTGCATTTGTCTTTGATCTTCAAAGTATCTTTCCAACATACTGTTTTCACTTTCATCTGGTACTGTTAAATGCAAATTTAAGATTTGTTTTCGTCTTATGCTTAATATTTGAATTTCAAATTGTGCAGTCATTGACACATTGCAACTATGGTAATATGAGTACATAAAATTTGTTAATTGCTCTGCATCTTCGAAAGCAGCTGACATTCCGTTGACATCGTGTGAGTGAGAGTCAAAGTACACCAATTTCCCATTTTGTGAGAGCAGTGCTGAACACAATCCTCCAACTACTATTAAACCCATTTCATGACTTTCAGAAAATTCACACATTGCTTCACTCAAATTGTATGCATGCTGTTGATTCCAATCTAAATGTGAGAGGGTACCATATATGATATCTCCGTAGCTTATATCATATTGATGACCACCATATTCAACACATTTTGGAAGTTCGTCAACATTCAACATTCTACTAATAAGTTTATTTTCTGACTGTAATTCTGCTAACCTAATCCTATAAAGTTCATCTCCATTGATGAGCACATTATCAATATTTATGTCACAGTATGTTAAAAAAAAATGTTCTGCACTAAAAACATTAATGCATTACAGGTACACTGAAACCCTTTCGAGTATGATGGGAACCTCTGATCAGCCTGATGAAAATTTCCTAATTTACAATCAGTGAACAAAGGCATCATTGATAAGCTCCTATACCCCAGGTTTCCACACATATCAAAACGTGTTTCTCCATTAAATTTGTAACATTTTGAATTGATTTCAAAGTTTGCGTTATTACAGCAAAATTTTTCTTTGCTTTTAATGGCTGGCTTTTCATAGCATTCATGTGAGCATTTTAGCAATCCTGTTTTGTAGAGGTCAGGATCCTCATTAATATTTGTCCTATTTTTTATGTGGTTAGGATCCACATTCCTTGCATCATTCTTCCTTGACAAAGACTTCTTCCAGTATTTTTGTTTTGGCATAGTGGCTCTACAAAAATTAATTTATATATGTTAATACCAGCAACCCTCAAGTTACAGTGTTATAGCTTTAAGCCATATTGACTTTCTGGTCTAAATTTCCCCAAAAAATTCTCAATATTGATTTTTTTAGTTTATACAATTATCTTGAAAATTCAAAATGTTACAACCACTAAATAACACTGAAAAATACTAACTAACTAAAATATTAACATTTGAGGTGCTTAGTCAATATAATTTTTCAGTTAGTCCAGTATTGACTTCATCATTTCAATTTCAGTTTGAACATTTTTGGGGGAGTTTATTTTTTGTATGGGTTTAACTTGTCTGATTAGTTGAAGGAAAAAATCAGAAATTTAATGTGGAATTTTTTTTTTACGATGTAAAAAGCACATTTCCATTGTTTAAGTGTACAGCAGTGAGCACACTGTGTGTTGTGATGTATGAAAAAGTATGATTACTTCACATTGTGCTGAATTATTACCAGTCAATTTATCATGTTAATCAGAACTGGTCTTATTTTTAGGATCCTTCAAGAAGTAACTCTTTGGTAACAAATTACCTGTTGTATATAGCCCCGAAACGTTTAAAACTTTGATTGCAATTGCGCAGAAAGAGACCCATCTTGAAAACTGATTTTTTTATGAATTCTTTCAGATCAATTCAAATTTTAAATCTATTACTGCATGAAAGTACAATTTTTTGTACATGCTGAAAAAAATTGACAATTTAAGAAATAAATATCATTTATTAGCAATATAGTTACTTCGAGTAGGTAAATTAAGCTATGTAGGTAATTCAAGTAAATGTAGATTGTATTAGACCTGCATAATTTAATTAATGTTTTAGAATGATTTTCTTGTAATAAAAACAAGAAAAATTGCATTTGACACTTTGTGAATTTTTCAATCAAAATCATTGATCAAATGTACAAGATTCTTCGTAAATATGCAACCTGAACCAGTTTGGACGGATTAGTAACTTCTATGTAATATAAATCTAAAATATATAATACTCGCATTTATTGTGTGAGAAATACGTTCAGTAAAATTCCCGGGACCCCAATGTTTCTGCAAATGCTATTTCAGTAAAAATCAAATGTTAACGGAAATGACCACCACATAGTCAATTATTTTCACTCCAATATGTAAATTTTGACCACTAAACAGTTACACCAGGAAATGAGTTATGTGAGCTGTGCTCAACCTGTTTACAATAATACAACCCAAATTGCAGAAAAGAAAAACTCAGTAATAGCGTGCACAGCGAGTGGCGCAAAGTGCCGCTCGTCACTGCGAGCTCTTAGGACAACGCCTGGGCGAAAAGAAAATTTTGATTTTGCACATTGATCCAATTGATATTTTTTCCGCACTGCACATTGATCACTCTGCTAAACTACATTATCGCGAGAACTAAGGAAAATTTTCTAAAAGTTTTTAAAAAATAATTTCGTTTTAATCAAACTTGCACGAGAGTGTGGACTCTTACGACAACGTCTGGGCAAAGAAAAAATCCAGACTAATGCACATTAGCTCATTTTCCGCAGTAACCTCTTTACCCATTATATATCACTCTGCTAAACCAAGGAATATTTCACAAATAGAAAAAATAACTTAACTCGGTTTAATCAAAACAGTTACTGCAATAATAATAATCTAATATTTATAGTAGATTAAATATTCTTTGTTGAAATTTGCACTTTCCAGACGATATGGTATACGTCGTCATGTGACGACACAGTGAGACGTTCCGCGGTTTGAAGAGGCGGATCTAAGTCAAAAGTGTATAGGTATCATGTAAAATCCAACATACTGCGCTCGCCCTAACGGTCGCACCGTCAACATATTAAACACAAAGTTTCAAATTGTAAAGTTTTTAATTGTTGACAGGTAATTAGTCAATATATCTGCACCAAACGTTATGGCACGAAAGGTCTGGGTGCGAAATTGTTTAGGAGCGAAATCCCGCATTCCTTCATCCTGTCTTTATACTTGTACTCCTGTACAAATCTGTTTGTTAAAACTGTTATCGTTTAACGTGTTCTTTTAAATGAAATACTTACAAAACTATGAATATGAACTCATAAATATCACAGACCCAATGTAAATTTATTATTCTTCACACTGATTAAAGAAACCGTGACCCTCTCGGTCCACATGTATAGAAAAGCAACAGGTTTTCGTTCATGAAATCCTGAACATCAAAACCAACAATTGATCACGCTGCACACAACATTATATTTACGGATATTGTGTCCTATATCAGTACATGTATCGCTTCTGATTTCTCTTATGGCACGCACTTGCCGATGACACTAATATACGCAAAAGTTCATGGTCATGCTTTTTTTTAAAAAGTTGATTAACATCAAAATATTTTTAAAATGTTTAATGTCATCAATGAATCTTTGTGTTTTTCCATTGTAAAAATAACTTTAGTTTGATTTGTTACATTTATTGCAAACTTAATGAAATATAATGACACGATGTGGAACTTGAGACTTGGGGTGTCTAGAGTCATCATAGTGTTACGATTTCCGGTTTTACGTCATGGAATTATTTCTAAAAAAAATATTTTTTAATTTATTTACACAAACAATAATATATTCTTTCTCAGTTTTTGTTTTTATATTTGGTTCTCTGACAAGGAATATGATCATGACTCTTTTTACTTGGCATAAAGAGGCAGGGAACTTAAACTGTTTCGTTATCCTAGCGGAGACATTTAAAACTAAGGGACATAATTCAAAGAGCTTAGTCTTCAAAATGTTTGAAGTCATGAATAAAATAGTACATCAATTTCAAGCGTTTTTCGACCGCATCCAATATTTCCCGCCACTTTTCATTGTAACACAATGGCTGAAATGGAGAAGAAATTATCGGGCGATCCGGGAGAAAACTCAGTGCGAGGTTATGTACACAGTGTTTCTCCCCTGAAAACATCCTCAAGGTCAAATGTGACTTTTTTCAACTGCATCATTCAGACAGACTGCAAAACGTTTGCAGACGTTGTGAACTTTTCGCCTGAGAAAAGACAACTCTTTCTGCAGGCACAAGACACCAAGAAAGCTGTGATGATGAAAAACGTATCCAGAGCGCTTAGTAAGTTCATATCGTTTTCGTTTTAACCCCCACAATTTCATTTCAAGTTTTACTTTTCTCATTTAAATCCAGTTGCAAAGGTTCATCATAATATGAAACTGTTTAAGGTCATGTTTTGAGGTTATGTGTGTTTTCCCCAGTCCCGATAATTCTTAAAAGTTATTTTGATTGATCTAACTATCGATGTAATGAAATGACAGATTGAAATCTTAATGCTAAAACTATATATTCAGGAACTAATGTTACTTTATATTCCATGACAGAATGCAACTTATTTATTTTCATTCTAGTTTCATGAGATCATTCTTAATAATAATACTAAATAGAAGAATTCATATTTATAAATTCTTTCAGGTTTCACTTCTCAAAGTGGCTACAGTCTAAAGTGTAATAAAAACACCCAACTAGACACCGCAAATGTAAACTTTGAGTTCTGTGAACCATCTACCCAAGAGGTGAAAGACGAGTCAGTTGCAAGTAGCTTGACGAAGTCAGTGAGCACAAATGTAAGTAAATTTTTTTTGTCATTATTAAGGATTAAGCAAACTAATCATACTGACAAATCTAGAACATTATCTTTTACAATTTCTTCCCATTAATTAAAAACACATTTCTACAATTTTTTTGTTTAAAATAAATCATACTATTAATGACACTGATTTTGTTGTAGGTAAATGTAAGATGTAAAGTCATCGAGATTGAAGATCAAAGGACCATTACCACGAAGTCGGGAACTTCAATTCTACTTGCAAATGCAAATGTTTCAGACAAAACAGACACCTGCAGACTTTCCTTATGGGACAGCCACATTCAATCAGTTGCAAGTGGTCAATGTTACTTCTTCAGAAATGTGGCTGTTAAAGAATTTGATGGAGTAAAATATTTGACAACGACTTCTAAAACAACGATTTCCAGTATAACAGATTTAGGAGAAGTAAAACAAGTTCAGAGTCAAGAAATTGTAATCATCGGCAACCCAGCTACAGTTCTGATCCAAATTAACAAAACTTGTCAAAACTGCAAAGTGAAAATTCCTGATGATCAGCAGACAGGAACATCTGTAAAATGTCAAAACTGCCAGATGAGGCAAAAGACCACAGCAACACCAGTTTTCTACACCATGAAACTAAAACTGGAAAATAATCCCACCATGTTCAATGTGGTTAATGATGTTGCTAAAATCTTCTTTGTGTCGTTAGGGAAAGAAAGTGAGAATAATACAGATGTATTGGAAGAACTGATGTTCTCTTTGACAATAGAACTTAAGTTGCCTTCAAAATTTTCTTCAACGCCAACAAAATTGTCAATTGTAACCGCCAGTAAATCAACATCTCCAGATGAAAGTCCGAAATCGTTGGAACATGAGGCTTCTCTTCATAGAAAAAGATCAAGTTCCTCGCAACATCCAAACAATCAAACAAAGAGAAGCACCACACACAAAAAAGTAAAAGAAATGTAACAAACTCTGAATTTTAAATAGTGACTCCAAACTTCCAAACCACCACAATTATTTCGTTTCTAAAGTATTATTTTAGCGTTTTGATACCCACATATTTGATTTCAGATTCACAGTTATTTGGGGGTTTTTTGTGTGATTTTTTTCCCATTCTGTGTAACTGTTTCTTATAATGAACAGTTTAAATGCCTCTGGTAATTTTATATCCATGAAGGTTTTTAACATGTTTAACAATGTCCTATTATGTAAAGTATTATATCAAACAAGTAATATGTGAATCAGCAGTATTAACTCTTTAAAGAACTATTACATCATATATCAGAAAGACAATGACGTACTTTGGATTTATTTTGATGTTTTTTAACATCAAAAAGTTTTTTGTATTTCTATATAGTTTGTGTATACGTGTAACACATGTAGTTGGTTTTATTGACGTTTTTATAGCACTTGTAGTCTCACTTTGTTTAGATCTAGTCCATTTCTGTTACTTTGCATGTTAAACAAATAGATTTTGTTTCCTAGTCTTCAAATGATAATGGTGCTAACATTGTGTAGACTTTCAGCCATTGTCTATAAATACCTTAATTTTAGTTCATCTGTGCATCTCTACTTTTCTACATGCTTATTATAAATGGTTATTTTCATTAAGAAAAAAAACTTTTGAAGATTTGAAAGATTACAAAAATGTCTAAATTTACTGTTAAAACTATTATGATAACCTTATTGGTATTCTTTTATGCATTTTGATTGCTGCCTTCTCCATTACATTAAAATTGTTATTGCATACCTTCAAATTTCTGAGAACCTTAGCATATATATTGTTATGTATTATGTGTTAGAAATACAATTAAAGATGTGGACTTGATGAACATTTCCTATATCATAAGCAATACTCTAGTCAAAAGTAGTGTTCAAGATTATTATTTTTCTAGATAAGATGTAGACTTGATGATGGACATTTTTTGTACTGTAAGCAGTACTCTTGTCACAAATAGTATTTAAGTTTTTCTTAGATAGCATTGTAGAGGAGATGTATAGATTTCATAGGTGACATTTTTGTCTTCATTGCAACATTATTTTCAAGTTGCACTTTAAGCTGTTAAAACTTTTGAAAATTTCCTGTATAAATTTTTGATATCTGTACACATTTTTAAAACCAGCTTGTCATGTAAATTTGTGTTTCAGACAATCATTGATAAAACATATTGCCAAATCTTTGAAAAATATAGAAAAATTCATTAAAAATGCTGTTCTGTCACTTAACTCACTCTTTGTTTTTTTATTTCAACACAGCTGAAAAAGTTAAAAAGCAATTTTGTTGATATTGGTTTCAAGAACCATACTCCAACAATGGCATGAAATGTATATGCATAAAAAATCGGACAAAATACAATGTGATCCCCATGTTCTAATTGTATGCATAGTTAATTCGGTATTAAGCACCCCAACAGTCTCTACGTCCCTTGAGGAAATGCATCTATAAGAGAAATATGTGCTATCCAGATATGCATGTAGGTTAAGTAACTTCATTTTGTAATTTTAGGGATTGCCCAATCTGATAGTATACTGTATGATATCCCCCTCATACACTATCAAGTGATAGGTCTTTAAAACCTTGTTAATTGTTGAATCTTGGAAAGTGAGAATCTCTGCCTGTTCTACAATTTATCAGAAGAGCGATTCTAGGCCCATGGGCCTCTTGTTTATATTAGTAAATAGCTTCCCTTTCTATATTAGTAAATAGCTTCCCTTTTTATGTTAGTAAATAGCCCCCTTTTTATATTATTAAATATCTTTCCTTTTTCATATTGGTAAATAGCTCCTTTTTTTGTTAGTAAATAGCTTCCCTTTCTATATTAGTAAATAGCTTCCCTTTCTATATTAGTAAATACCTTCTCTTTTTGTGTTAGTAAGGTAAAGATAACGAACAGTGATCAATCTCATAACTCCTACAAGCAATACAAAATAGATAGTTGGGCAAACACGGACCCCTGGACACACCAGAGGTGGGATCAGGTGCCTAGGAGGAGTAAGCATCCCCTGTTGACCGGTCACACCCGCCGTGAGCCCCATATCCTGATCAGGTAAACGGAGTTATCCGCAGTCAAAACCAGTGCGCCAAGAACGGCCTAACAATCGGCATGAAACACGTCAGACAGCATTTGTCCCAATGCGAGGTTGTATTGACGAACTAGATCGTTATAACGACCATAGAATTTGCGAAATGCTGACTTCAATCGAAACTGTTGAAATCCCTGTACCATCAACTTGTTTGTCAGTAGCTGACCTCGATTTAAAAACTGACTATACCCAGAACAAGCTCTTGCATATCGAATCAGTTGAGATATATAAACACCATATACAGGTGATAATGGAATATTGCTACATAAATGTGGGAAGTTGACGATGAAGAAGCTGAAATCATTCCGTTTGTCATACAGTTGAGTTGTCAGTTTGCCGTTAATGTCTACTTTCAATAAAATATCTAAGTATGAAGCAGAAGTGGACGACTCTGTGGTGTCCTTTATTTCGAGCTCACAGGGATATATCAAATCCACATATGAATGAAAGCTATCATTGTTAATAGACAAAACGTCATCGATATATCTAAAAGTCGAATTGAAGGTCACAGCGAGAGATTTTTTCTTCTCACGTAGAAGTTTTTGAATAAATTCTGCTTCATATGAATATAAAAACAGGTCAACTAACAAAGGAGCACAATTCGTGCCCATGGGAATTCCAACAGACTGTTGGAAGACCTTATCACCAAAGACCACGAAGATATTGTCAATGAGGAACTGTAGCATATTTTTTATTTCAACTTCAAAGTACTTGTGCGTGGAATCAGAGTGGTGTTTAACAAAGTAAGTTTTTGAATGACTGATCACTAGATATGAATATATCCGTTTTCCGTTTTTGTTGAAGAAGCAACTGTCTATGATGTCAAAAAGTCTAGTCTTTAATTTATCGTGAGGAATGGTCGTGTATAGTGTTGAAAAGTCATAGGTTTTAATGCTATTGATTTGGGAAAAATTCTGTGATTTCAAGTTTACTAAAAGTTCTTTAGAATGTTTTAGAATCCACATTTGATTAACACCACTTCTGGCATATGTAGTCGCACAGTAAGTTTGAAGTTTCTCCTTCACAGCTGTTAACATTTTCGTGAGGAGCAAAGATAGGGGCTTGGTAGAGCACTTACTGGATCCAGCAATGTATCTTTGTTTGTAAGGGTTTTTATGTAGTTTAGGAATCCAGTATAGGTACGGTAACTCATATTCATTCGACCCATTGACTGGAATATTAAATGTGTCTAAAACTGAAGCATGGTTTTGAAGAATTTCGTCTTTTGAAAGGGCAGTTGGAGTATACGTATGATTACCAAAAGTGGAATTAATGCCAAGTTCGTTTAAAATACAGTTGTAATAACGAGCCTTACAAACAAAGACAATGTTGTTACTAGCTTTGTCAGCTGGAACCAAAACATATTCCTCATGTAACCTATCTAATTCTTTTATCACTTCTGGTTTACTAAACACAGAAGGATAGATGGTACGTACTTTTGTTTTCATGTGTCTAATGCGGGATTTTAATATCCCTCGTATGCTTTTAACCCATTCTGACAATGTATCAAGTTCTTCTTTTTCATATTTAGCCCATCGTCTGGCATAATCTTCGACAGAACTCATAATAGAGATGAAGTTCTGTCGGCAATTAAAAGACCGAATAACTTCCCTTTTTATATTAGTAAATAGCTTCCCTTTCTATATTAGCTTCCCTTTTTGTGTTAATAGATAGCTTCCCTTTTTGTGTTAATAGATAGCTTCCCTTTTATGTGTTAGTAAATAGCTTCCCTTTTTGTGTTGGTAAATAGCTTTCCTTTTTTATATTAGTAAATAGCTCCCCTTTCTATATTAGTAAATAGCTTCTCTTTTTTGTGTTGGTAAATAGCTTCCCTTTCTATATTAATAAATAGCTTCCCTTTTATGTGTTAGTAAATAGCTTCTCTTTCTATATTAGTAAATAGCTCCCCTTTCTATATTAGTAAATAGCTTCTCTTTCTATATTAGTAAATAGCTTCCCTTTCTATATTAATAAATAGCTTCCCTTTTATGTGTTAGTAAATAGCTTCCCTTTTTGTGTTGGTAAATAGCTTCCCTTTTTTATATTAGTAAATAGCTTCCCTTTCTATATTAGTAAATAGCTTCCCTTTTTTATATTAGTAAATAGCTTCCCTTTCTATATTAGTAAATAGCTTCCCTTTTTGTGTTGGTAAATAGCTTCTCTTTCTATATTAGTAAATAGCTTCCCTTTCTATATTAGTAAATAGCTTCCCTTTTATGTGTTAGTAAATAGCTTCTCTTTTTGTGTTGGTAAATAGCTTCCCTTTCTATATTAGTAAATAGCTTCCCTTTTTTGTGTTGGTAAATAGCTTCTCTTTCTATATTAATAAATAACTTCCTTTTTTGTATTAGTAAATAGCTTCCCTTTCTATATTAATAAATAGCTTCCCTTTTTTGTGTTGGTAAATAGCTTCTCTTTCTATATTAATAAATAGCTTCCCTTTTTGTGTTGGTAAATAGCTTCTCTTTCTATATCAATAAATAGCTTCCCTTTTTGTGTTGGTAAATAGCTTCTCTTTCTATATTAATAAATAGCTTCCCTTTTTTGTGTTAGTAAATAGCTTCCCTTTTTTGTGTTGGTAAATAGCTTCTCTTTCTATATTAGTAAATAGCTTCCCTTTCTATATTAATAAATAGCTTCTCTTTCTTGTGTTGGTAAATAGCTTCCCTTTTTGTGCTAATAAATAGCTTCGTTTTTTGTGTTAATAAATACCTTCGTTTTTTGTGTTAATAAATACCTTCCTTTTTTGTGTTAATAAATACCTTCCCTTTTTGTGTTGGTAAATAGCTTCCCTTTTTTGTGTTGGTAAAAAGCTTCCCTTTTTGTGTTAATAAATAGCTTCCCTTGGTTTCTTTATTGGTTACCTTGCTTTAGGTTATAATCAATGTAATTTGGAGGTGTACTTAGCTTCATTACGCTCTGGTTTTCGAGTTTTTGCATTTGTTCAATGTGGGGGATGTGGGGCTCGGAGAATACTTTAAAAATTCATCGAAAATGTTGATAAGGGAGTTAAAATAGGCGGGAAAATAGTCACTAATATTATCAGAGTGATGAAGCTGATCAAAGCTATAGGAAAGAGATCCAAGGTGATGATAGATTTTCAATTTCTTAATCTAAAATATTCTATCTCTTTCTCAGTATTATTTTTGCAATCTTCCTCAAATGCCAAAGATGTGAATATGACAATGTGACAATCGTGTGACAATGTGGCGCACGTGTGAATATGACAATGTGGCGCACGTGTGAATATGACAATGTAGCGCACGTTAAAGGACGAATTACAGACGGCATTTATCGTATTCATTTTACTTCGTTTGATAACTACCTTTTAGTCACCCCTTTAATTGTTTATATTGCAGGATGTACTTACTCTAGATTTCTTCTTCTATCGTTTAATACATTTTTCTAAACAAGATACCACAATTTACCTTAAATTTGAAAATTTATGGGTTATGGGGGGGGGGGGCGTCGGCTGCGCCCCCCTTAAATCCGCCACTGATACCCACCATCCACCCTCCACATCCTCCTTTGTAATGCCACTTTAGTTTGATCCTACTACGTGTATGTGTGAGCTGTTTTATTTGTAAAACCCACCTTATTTGATTGCAGGCAGCTCTATTTCGATATTTCATTATGTGTTGTAGGGGGTCAGATTGCATAATCATACCTATATGATACATACATGTATATTCTTGTATTTTTGTTTTCCATTCATTCTGACCCCCACTAGCTTATTCTGTTTTATAACTTTCGTCATTTTTAAAATAAATGACATATTTTCAGTTCTCATTACTGTCCTGTTTTCACTGTCTTTATCAAGTAACAAGCAAAGGCTATTTCATAAATAAATTTATTTATTGTGTTGCGGCAAATCTATTGTGTAGCTCAGACTGGGAAAAATATCCCTTCCTCTCTTCAAAAAGAGTATTTATAGATTTGTCTTGAGGGACCAAATGAAAGCATCTGTCCTTTGTAATGTGCAAGTTTATTAAGTCTGTCAACATGTTTTCGGTGCTGATAGTACAAATGGCCTAAATACATGTATTTAACTAAATGAATGTCCCGGATTCCGGAACTCGGTGTAAATATAGACCAGATTGGTGATATTTACATAAAAATAAAATTAATCTTTCATACTGTCAATCAATATCCATCAATATCAATGTCAATCAATATCCATTTTTTTTAAAAGCATATATTTAGCTCATTTTATCATTAGAACCACGAAAACAAAAGCGACAAACGATATGACAAATGGATTGAGGACGAGACCGGCAGGCAAACTATGAAGATTCTATAAAAGTTTGTGTTTTATTCTCAATTAAGAATTTTCATGTAGCATCGCAGCAAAACCGTATCCTTGCCATTTCCCTTTGTCTTTAGGTTTTATCAACACGATAATTTACAAGGTCATTAATATACAATTAATGCAAATGATGACGAATTTGCGCCCTGACACATCTCAGTTGTTCAAAGAAAGTGACCCGGATCTAAACATTAATGTAATAAAGATGACATCTGTCAAAAACCCAGGCAAGTTTTAAAAACAGGATCTGGAAGGCGGACAAATTAAATATTTAGATATACATGTACGTATTAAAGCAATATTAGCTCTAAATCTAAAAATTTATTTTGTTGTAACAATGAACTATTAAGATAGTTTTGTATGTAACTTTAATCATATTGATTGAAAAAATTAAACCTAAGTTTAAGATTTTATCAAAATAAAGATTTCAGTTCTAATGAATACATAGAATATATAGAAATAAATTTTTGTACGGGAAGATAATAATTTTGTTTCATTTAGAGCCTCTAATTAATATCGCTTTAAGTAAATTTCACGTTAAGTAAATTACAACCAAAACAAAAACTTAAAAAGAAACAAACAATTCAACAAACAAATCAACAAACAAATCAACAAAAAAGCCAATGAAAATGTCTGTGAACATCAAGCTTAGGTTCTTATTATGTAGCACACTGGATGGATCTTTGAATCTTATTTGGTTTAAACTACGGTATATCTATCCATTGAAAAATTCACATGAAACAAACAAACATACTAGCTGTAAGTGCAATAAGATTCGGAAACAAGTATAAAGACTTATACAAATCCGTCTATAGCATATAACAATGATACCGAATCGTCCTGTAGTTATGTGTAAACATATACGCGATTCGTCATTTGATAACAAATACAAATAGTGTTAAAACATAAGTATACAAGGGTGGTGATAATGTGTGACCAGTGGGCAGTGGCGGATTTAAGGGGCGGGGTGCAACCCCCCCCCCTTTAAAATTTTCAAATTTAAGGTAAATTGTGGCATCGTGCTTAGAAAAATGTACTAAACAATAAAAGAAGCAATACTTTCTATCACTCTCGGAGAAATCAGTGACAAAATCTTTTGATTTCTTGAATTACTTTATTGGGAGAACTTAATTTTTTTCCCAAAAACCCTTCAAATTTGCGTCATTTTATTAATTTCACCTTATCAAGAATGAATGACTAAATAGGAGACATATTTTAAGCCCTATAAAATCTGTATTTAATCCAGGGGCTTCGCCCTCTGGGCCCCCACCAGGGCTTTGCCCTGGACCCACTGGGGGCCTCAAGGCGGCCCCCAGACCCCCTGCCTCATAAAGTGCCCCCCCCCCCCGTAACCTGCACAATTCCTGGATCCGCCCCTGGTGACAGGGTTGTATGAAATGTTCCTTCTCATCATGCGCTTCTGTCTGATTACAATAAGACGAAGGACAGAATGCAAGCCTAAGTATTACAGATAATATATTACATAACGCTTCAGGATTTCTGTGATACATCACATCTCTTACTTTGAATAACATATACATATATGCACTGATTGAAATATATATATATAGATATGTTTTTGGATATGCTGATAAGTTTGGGTTTCCAAAAGGCAGTAGGTTTGTCTTAATGTTGTTTGATAGATTTAAAAGATATTTGTCCCTCAGCTGATCCACCTTCACTAGCCAAGGGTTTACGATCCGCTCCACTGTGGTGGAGAAGTGGAGCGGATTGAAACACTTGGCTAGCGATTTGCAGTTGATCATGCAATGGACATTCTAAGAGATAGCGTTTGGTGTCTTGTATCTTACCACATACGCATAGAGACTATATCTACAATGTTTTTAAAAATAAATGATATTTTAGTAAACTGCAATTTATACGTAGACGGGTAGGTAAAATTTGAATTTTGTCGTGAACCTATGAGAAAGTATGGGGGAAGGGATTTGATATTTCGATTTATCTAATTGAATCTTATTTGTTTTAAGTCACACTGTATTTGAGGAAAGCAGGTGAAAAGTTTTTCATTAAAAGAAGAGGGGTGTACGAGGCCTGCCAAATTTCCCGCTTGGGACAAGGGATTTCTTATACAATATTAGGCCTAATGTCGTTCTGTGGTCGGTATACATCTTTTCACAAGAATGTTCGCGCAATCCAGCGAATAGTCTGGTCCCCGCTCCCGCCACTCTTTGATCACTCGAAACGAGTGATCAAAGAGTGGCGGGGGCGGGGACCAGACCACCCAGCGAACACAATTATGACGTCACTGTCACCACACGCCATTAAAGTCATTGTGACGTCATAAAGCAAGACGCTATCTTGTACAGTGCGGTTAGTTGTAAAATCATCTAGGCATAAATATGAATGTTTTGAAATTTTTTCGAAAAACCTTTGGGAAAAGAAGGCGTAATAGTGTTGAATGTGAAGCAGTGTTGTCAGACTATGACAAGATTTCACATTCTGCGCGAGAGATGAGAAAAAACAACAATGATATACACTGCGTGTATCAGTCGATACAAGAAGACATGATTACGGATATCGGAGAGCAACTACAACACTCGGAGGAATTGATGAATGAAGTGGCAAAAAGTTTGACAGATATGGAAAAAATGGCTGAGAGAGCCTGTGAAATTCTTCGCGCGGAGAAGGAAAAGTTTCAACAGAAGCAGGAGACGCTGGCGAAGCTGAAAGAAGATGTCGGTAAGTTGACAGTTCGCGTCGGGGAAAATGGCGAACCGTAGAAGCACATGGAGTATTGTAAACATTCTCCTAATTTTGTCCAACCCAAAACGATTGCAGTTTTCCACACGAAAATTTAAAGTGCCGTAGAGTATAGACATGTATATATAGGCCTATACCCTCGGGTAAATTAGACAAACTTGTAGAAAAAATTCATTTGTATAAATTTCTCTTAGGAAGTGTGAATTTTTGTTTTCGTATTTTGAGATAAAACTTTGGTTTGAATACCCCAGGCTTTGACATTTACTTTTTTCAGCACTAGACCAGTCGGGCTACTTCAAATGATTTTTACTAGACCTGACTTTATATCAACTAGCCCTGACCAACTTTCCAGGAACCCCCCACCCCCTGATAGTTTCTCCATATTTAAATATTTCATTTAAATGACAAACGTTAAGTTTGAACCAAAACGTATGTAATTGTCTCAAAAATATCTTAATTAATTCTCGTCATTGCATTTGATTTTCAAACACGTTTTCTGTGTCTTTAAATTCTACCCGACACGGATATGCCTTAGTCTATTTAGCATAAAATGACCTTAACCGGCTTTTTATTTAATTTACATTTCATAATCCCTGCTTTGTTTCTTCCCAACCTTTTCTTTTTTCTCCTGGGACGTCTTTCCTTGTGGACGAGAAGTCGTATTTAAATATAGAGACATTCCCGCACATATGTCAACACTGGTAAATAGCTGTTTACGACGTAATTTATTGACTTGATAAACACTTTATTATAGTAAATTCAAATAAACCGTTTAAAATTAACATCTAGTAGATGTCGTAAAACATCACTTCCGACCGCGACTTATTTGTTAGAACTAAAAATAAAGATTATTCCATCACACGGTTCAAGATTGCTTGCAAACTCTTTACAATTATTTTCTTTTAGTTAAAAATAAAATATCTTACCGTTTAAAGTAAAGTTTCTTGTTTATTTTTTAACACGACCAGTCGGACTAGTAAATCAACATTTTACCCGACCGGGCCTATCATTTAGTAGACTCGGTCGGTCGGACGTGCCTTAGTGTCAAACCCTGTACCCACATGTCTGCGCCCCCCCCCCCCCCCCCCACCCTTAAATCCGTCACTGGAAATAATGTTGAGATCGTCCATTTTCAAAAAAAAAATAAAAATACATTCTGGTATGTTTTATGAATATCTTTTTCCCCAGAGGACTCTAAATACCGCCTGTCCTGTTTGAGGGGGTCTGCACTGGAACAGCACGCGGAGTCAACCGAGAGTGGGAGTGCTGCGAGCTTAGGGTCCTTTGTGCGCGAGGAACGAGGTGGGTGATCGGGAAGTTGCACAATATTCAAGCCTGTAAAATACAAGTTTAATCAAAGGGTAGGGTGGTATTTGACACTGATTGTTTCATTATTTTGAGCATATTTCACTGAATAAGGATTGGGGACAAGTTCTATTAGTTTACTAGTCCCTCTCAGATCGCCCTATTGCCTTCATCTCCATGTGTGTGTGTTGGGGGGGGGGGGGGGTGTTAGATATCTCTTTTTCTATGGACCTGTTAGCGATATGGTACAAAATTAATTGATTTTATAGAAATAATGACATTTCGTTCTGTTTAGCATTATTGTGTTTGTCTGTTTACTAATAAATGTATACCGCTATATATTTCACTAAATAGTATACATGTACGTACAAAACTTATAGAATGTATATGTACCTCTCAATCAGGTCTAACTTACGGACAATACCCACGTCCGTTCGCTGTCATCCGTTGTAACGTCTGAACGTAGCCAAGTGGGTAGGGTGCTTGCTTAGCAACCGAGAGGCTCGGGGTTCGATTCTCGGTCCCGGCGCCTAAGACATATATAGGTAGTGGTTGTTCCTTCGCCAAACACTTTATATCAGAAGTGATGAAAGGTCACGAGTCATTCATATATGACCTTGAAAATGGAGACTCCGTGTCACGGTAGACGTTGGCACGATAAAGAGTCCTCACTTCTTCAGCGGTAAATGTCATGTGCATAAATCAAAACAGTACACAAACAAAAACAATTTCTTCTCAGAAACTACAGAAGGGAATTTAGTGTTGCATGTTTATGGGTAGAGGAACAAAAATCAAGAATTTCAAGGTCCTTACCATGTTTGCTCCATGCGGTGGGATCAAAGCATTTTAAAAGGTGTACTTTTTAATTACGTTACTCCTGAACATGTAGTACTTAGCCTGACTGGGTGTAGAATTACATGTATTATGAGGCAACCAAAATGTGTCAAATCACCATCACCTTGGTCAGTGGTACGGACACTAGAGTTAGATTGAATAGCGCATGGAGTGAAAGTTTATTTCAAACTTTAAAATGTCCCGCGGCGATCCGGGTTAGAATAGGTCCTCAGTACCCCTTGCTTGTCGTAGAAGGCGACTAAATGGGGCGGTCCTTCGGATGAGACCGCAAAAACCGAGGCCCCGTGTCACAAGTCCATTAATTATGACAAATACTTACACAATTTTGAAATGTTACAAATCAAAATTTTTCTATGAAATTCTTAATAAAAATAACTCGGGTCTCAGCTGACAAAAAGAAATGGAGTGAACTTTTAGATGTAGACGACAGGGAATGGAAAATAATCCAGAAAATACCCTTCAGTGACAAAAGACTTTAAGCTCCACTGGTTTCAGTACAGAATTATAAAAAAAAAAAATTAGCAACAAATTCATTGTTCAAAATAAAAAGAATATATTCTAAATATTGCAACTTTTGTCACTCTGAGGAGTAAACAACAGAACATATTTTATGGGAATGTGATTGTTTACAACTATTTCGTCTAGAATTCAAACAATTTTTAGAGGATAAGACTGAGCGACAGATTACAATTACAAAGACATCCTTTATTTTAGCTTGTATTGAAAATAATATTTCTGAAGTATTTTGTCTATACTGCAAGGTGCACTAAGAAACCTTTAAAATTGCTGGCTGCAATATCACAAATGAGATTATTTTATGAAACACACAAATATATAGCATATAAGAATGGTGAAAAGAAAAAAATTGATACTCAATGGAACAGATGGAACTTACTATTTACTTAAAACATGCCTCTCTCTCTCTTTTTCTCTCTTTCTCACTATATTTCTCCATGCACATAATGATAATTATATATGACTTGTTATATTCATGTACTTTATTATGTGTACAAAAACCAATAAAATAAAATAAAAAGAATTTCAAGGTCCTTGTCCTGTTTGCTCCATGGAGTGGGATCAAAGCATTTTAAAAGGTGTACTTTCTAAATACGTTACTCCTGAACATGTAGTACTTAGCCTGACTGGGTGTAGAATTACATGTATTATGAGGCAACCAAAATTGTCAAATCACCATCCCATCCCCTTGGTCAGTGGTACGGACACTAGAGTTAGATTGAATAGCTCATCGAGTGAAAGTTTATTTCAAACTTTAAAATGTCCCGCGGCGATCCGGGTTAGAATAGGTCCTCAGTACCCCTTGCTTGTCGTAGAATGCGACTAAATGGGGCGGTCCTTCGGATGAGACCGCAAAAACCGAGGCCCCGTGTCACAGCAGGTGTGGCACGATAAAGATCACTCCCTGCTCAATGGCCATAAGCGCCGAGCATAGGCCTAAGTTTTGCAGCCCTTCACCGGCAATGGTGACGCCTCCATATGAGTGAAATATTCTCGAGAAGGACGTTAAACAACATTCAATCAATCAAACTTTAAAAAACGAAAAAAACGTTTTTAATCCTGAGGATATAACACGCCAATTGAGCTACAGTTAACACACTGAGAAACTCGCTGCCGGGTCAGGGCTTTATCCCCTACAGTGGTATGCAGGTCATGTAGTTACAATATAATAAATTCATCATCAAAATCTCCTCTGTTTCACATTCCTAATCATGTTCATTGTAGTAGACCATGTACTGCATGGTTCATGACCTCAGGGTACGTACAGTATTCATTTCGCATGGACATGCAAGGATTTTGGAGATCTTTGCTGAACTATACATAGCTCTCTGGGATTGATCCATATGATCTATATATAAATCAATGTTCTCCACGCATATCAGGAACTCGGTGCTTCCAAAGATTTTACGACTGTATAAACTATACATTGATGAGTACATGTATATATGTTTGCTGTATCAGGGAAAAAGCCAATTACCCACCCCCCATCCTCTAACAGACACCCACCCCCACCCCACCACCTTCCTCATTCGAATTTGGCGATCTGAAATTTCAAATGCGTTTGAAATCTCTTTATTATACATTTTTTCTTCAAATTGTGTAGTCAATTTACACTCTTACAGTATATTTAAGAAATCGAGTGTTACTTCTAAATACCTAAGATATCAGTGCTAATAGCGAAATGCTCACTTGAGTTTATATAAACACGTGGTTATGAATATAATGCATATCTTTATTTCGCAGAAGAACTGGAACATCGGCTTTCTTCCGCCAAAATGGCTGTACATAACTACACGGAACGGAATTTAGAAGATGAGGTGGTGATTGAGAGTGTACAGGTAGTCTTACTATAGATGGAATATTCAGAAAGTAGCGCTCTATATTTGTTTTTTGTACTATGGTGCAGTGATGTCCTTCCGTTCTTGCAGGGTTTTCTATTTCCCGCTCCCTGTCACGTATCTGAAATGTAGCTTCTCTGTGGGTCACTCGACACCATGCGACAATTTTGATCCATTTCGACTTCTCTTGCTAGAGGTTTGCCCCTTCATTTGAAATTTGATTTCATATGGACTATGGAGGATACATAATTTCTCCTTCTAATCCTTTCCCCAGTTTTCAAGTGATGACCTTATTTTACAGTGTTTGTATTGATTTTCTACAATTTTGAGAAAATAGTCCGTTTTTAGGAATCATTACAATGTGATTACATAGTTTGTCCGTCTCACTCGTCTCACAGCTAAGCATAACACCATTGTAAACAACTTCAAGATGTGCGTAAATGTAAAGATTCTGATTCGAACAATTTTCTAATTTTCTTCGATGTTTGAAAAACAAAATTACAGGTTGTTGAACTTTGTTAATTTTGGAGAAATGATTTTCACGCAGGGCTCTTGTTTTGCCCATCAACCCCTTGACACAGTTTTTAAGCTAGGACTTTTTATTTATCACACAGTACACTTAGATGTCTGATACTACCTTACGTAAAGTTCGACAACTCGTACGTGGCATTTTTGCCTTGCGTTCAGGGGGAGCTATTAAAAGATGAATGTCGGATATCATATAAATCTGAATTTGAATAGTTAGTGGGAGGGGGGGGGGGGTAAGAAACTCCCGTAAGTTTTCTGTCATCCAACATCGATTAGTGGAAAAAGAAAATATAAGACAAGTGACTGTTAAATACCACATAATAATATCACATTTTAATGTAAACTTTCATTTGCGAATAAACAGTTGAAAAGGTATATAGAGTGTTATTCATACTTGAATGTTTTTACTTGTTAATCGATTTTAGTTTCAACATTCATCATATTTAGTTTGGGGGGGATTGGGGTGGGGTAGCTGCAACAATGAAGCCTTCTACGATTTTTGTGTTGGAGGGAGAGGGCTACAAGTCCTTAGGATCTTCGTAATGGTGCAAATGCGGGAGGGATTTACTCCCGCAACATTTTCGATCATTCTAAACATTTGCTAATTTTCTTCACGTAAATAAAATGATATTCTTTGTTTCTTAGTCAATGCATAAATTTACAACTTACGATTTGTGAGGCTCTATCCTACCGTTTTCAACAATTTGGATATATTCCAATTTCTCGTTTTATATATGTGCGCCATGTTTGATGTACTGAAGTTCCAACTTCCGATTAATTGTCAAGTCATTTGCGTATATACATCTCTCAACTGATTCGATACGCAAGGGCTTGTTCTGTTTATGGTCAGTTTTTAAATCGAAGCAGGCTACTGACAAACAAGTTGATGGTACAGGGGTTCCAACAGTCTCGTTTAAAGTCAGTATTTCGCAAATTCTATGGTCGTTATAACAATCTAGTTTGCCAATACAACCTATCATTGGGTCAAATGCTGTCTGACGTGTTTCATACCGATTGTTAAGCCGTTCTTGGCACACTGATTTTGGCTGCGGATAAATCCAGAAGCTATCGATATTTTAACAACGTAAAAGGTGTTTGGGTTTTTTTTACCGAGGCAGCTGCCTCGGTTGCCTCAATGGAAGCTACGCCACTGGTTTCTGGTGCTCTTATTTGGAATATTAAATACGGCATCGCCTCATGTTATAAGACTTCTACACTCCATATACATGGAAAGATTTTATGCCCCCCCCCCCTAATTGGTCTGTCTGTCTGCAAAAACTTTAACCTTGACCATAGTGCTTTTCCCATTTCACATGTGCATTCCCTGTAACAAGACACCCCCCCTTTTTTTTTTTTTTTGCATATACCAAAGATTATGACCTCATGACCTTTGAATCTGGCCTGAAGGCGGAATTGATGTTTCACAAATTCCTCTTGCTTTTCTTTAGCTCTTCAGAACGAGACTACAACAGGACCACGACACCCACGTACGTCATCTCCAGAACGAGTGTGTCAATCTGGAGAAAAAGAACACACTGCTGAAATTCCGGGAAAAGCATTTTCAGAGTAAGAAAGACAACCATTTAAGCAAATTTAAAGTATTTGATAATCACAAAAAACACATCAGATATCAGGCAGAATCCTATAAGGTAGGCATGCTTGTACTGTTTAGCAGTAAATGTACTTCATGAAGTATTCATTTCTGTCGAAATTCCCAGCCATTAAAATAGGCACTCCATATTTATAAAGATTTATACGCACAATGTTAACAACTGGAGAGCGTTCATGAGAAAATAGATATCATTACAATTTGTTAAATAGATAAATATTCGTTAAAGAGATTCGTTCCTGAGTGTTGTAGTGTTACATGTATCATTTCATATCCATGATGGTGTTGATATCGGAAGCCTTCTTCCTTTTCAAACGTATTATTTGATGTATACGTAGTTGATTCGTTTATTGTGGGTAAATTTGTGTTCGGGCGATTATGAAAAATGGAATCGATGAGCCAAAAACGATCGACAATCGATTGTCCACGACAATTGTTTCATCGCTACGGACGTACCACATTAAACTCCTATCTATACTGTGTCTACCTAAGCGGATGTTATCAGAGCAATGATACCCACAATCGTTATAGCAAGATAGATGCTTATGTCATGTATATGAAATATTTCATCATATAAGCATCTTGTTTCTCATGATAAAAAGATTTAATCATCTTGTAATTAGGAAAATATTTCTCATTTTAATCTTTCTTCTTGATACTAATGCATCATGAAGAACATATGCACAGAGTTGTTTGTTACTAGACTTACTATTTGAAAAGGCATCAAATGAAACATCAGATATAGATATTGCATTACCAGGCTTGAAAGTACTGAATGATGATATAAATAAGACTTTGATGAACCCCCATCTTCCCAAGTCAAAGGTTTCTGATCCGCTCCTCTCCTTGTGAGGAGAGGAGCGGATCAGAAACCCTTGACTTGGGAAGATGATAACCCCCATCTCCCAGTGTTTCTGATATCCATTACCATACATGATACTTATTTATTGTTATCAAATTAGAGAAACCATCATTATAAACTTTGATATCGTACCTTTAACATTTTTGTAAAACATGTGAGATTAATTGTTTTACAGAGATGATAATGTAGTAAAAGTAAGATTGATTTTATTTTTGCTTTTTGTTCCCACGGAAGATAAGCGCATTATGGAAAAAAACCCACCAGAATTTAATGCATACAAAATGATACATAGCCTTTTCCCTAGTTGTCACTGCATCAACCTGAAACCCCAATATTATCCCTCAGACAGGAATTTAATATTGATAGCGGTAATGTGTTTATTGTGTTTGCACTTATTAATGATGTACAACAACTAAAAATATACATAAATAGATTCTTACGATATTCTATCTAAAATTAATTTTCCTTAAAGCTGTATGGTCCGAATTACAATATTTTTTTCCATCTCGTAAAAACGCTATTAAATCATCACACGTCTGTAGTTATGAGACTGTACGACATATCATAAATTATTTCACCTGTTTTAAACCAAATAATTTGATTTTAAATCGATGTTTACAAATAACCGCTTCACTCTGCCATTTCTAGTGACAGTCACGTGACCAGTTCAAACTTTCAGATCATCGGTGGTCTTATCTGTGTAAAGCTGTGTATTTTGTTATAACAGTACCGTACCATAAGTTTAATAGAAATAAAAATATCAAATGCCTCTTAGTAATTCGTTGTTTTACGCACTTTCAGCCTTAAAACTAGACAGTTGCGTATGAGTTAATACATCATGTTGGGATTCCCCTGACGCGCGTGGGTCTATTTATAGACGTCTATTATGGGAGGATTTATATATGTACCCACTGTATTTACTTTCTAAATAATATTCGCACTGTTTTCTTTTACATGCAGATGTTTTCAAGCATGTAATTAAGGGAAAGTTAATAACTTTATAAAGTAATTAATCTGCTTTAAAGTAATTATGTACAAAAATAATACATGAACATCGGGTCATACAGCTTTAAAAAATTAAAATTACAGCTTCACTGACAATAAGAGACTTCGAAAGTTTAAATATATGATTATATTTCAATAGATATATGTAAGTAGAGGGGTTAAAGCGGAAATTCTGCGATGGTTTATTACGGATCTGTACTGTATGACTCTGGGAAAGCACAACAGAATCATTTCTAACAAAAGACACTCGACTGAAGGCGTAATAACGCGAAAGAAATGCGTAATAACGTAAAATAAAGTGAACTATTCTAACCTTTCCTAACAAATCTCAATTGGAACACCTCGCCCTTTCCTCCGTTCCTTCGTAAAAAGACTTTATGAAGTAAAGGGCAAGGGGTTCCGATTGCCCCCAATCCCTTTCTTAATGATGGACTCGGAAATCCTCGTCATTTTTCAAAAGTGTTATCAAGCGACGGACAAAGTACATGTAGTATACTCATCTGAATGGATCGCCCATGGAAATGTGGTAAATCTTTGTACAATATAAAGGTTGAATAAAAATGTTTTACAAATGAAATTTCGGTAACATGAAAGAAAAAAGAAATGTATATATTTTCACTGAAAAGCACACAAAAAGGGGAAATTCGTATGAATCCAGGGCATCCTATCTGAGACTGTATTAAGTGTACACATTGAATAAACTGAGAGCAACAAACAGGTGCTTGTAACAAATATTCCCATTACGTCTCATGATCTTATCCGCCTTTCCTTAGCGCTATGCCTTTAAATTTATCTTATCACGCCTCTGATTCGTGTTATCGCGCTTTTGTTTTGCTTTATCATAACATTTGTTTCGCGTTATTACACCTTTGTTTTGAGTTATTACACTTTTGGCGTAAGGATTAGTAATTACCGTCGTGTCGTATCGCACATAATTGCAAAAACACCGTATTCATTCTTAAGTCTGTAATAAATCACATCATCCACATCCATAATCAATTACAGCAAATGAAGGGAAAACTGAACTGCTGACTTTCTTCAGAGTACCGAAAGAAGAACAGGAAGCCACCAAGAAGAGATTCGCCTCACTTAAAAAAAGGGTAACTACAATTTGTCTCCTCTGTCGTTTGATTTTAACCTGTGTCCTCGGATCACCCTGTGATTTAATCACAATTCTGTTCAATGGTGGCACATCAGTTTAGAATACCAAAACATACACTCCTGGGCCAAAATTTAGTACCCAGAGAAAATTCTTCCTCAGACTATGTTTCATGCAAAACCACTTTTTTCAAAACCTCTCCTGAACTCATTTCCAGTCCAATTTTGAAGAAATAAAAAGGGCACTGATCTTAGAAATATCCACGGTATCATTTTATTCCATGGGGATCTGGATTAGAATAGATCCTCTGTACCCCTTGCTTGTCGAAAGAGGCGACTAAATTGGGCGTTCCTTCGGATGAGACTGCAAAAACCGCGACCCCGTGCCACAGCAGGTGTGGCACGATAAAGATCCTTCCCTGATCAAAGACTGTAAGCGCCGACCGTAGGTCTAAGTTTTCAGCTCTCCAATGGCAATGGTGACGTCTCCATATGAGTGAAACATTCTCGAGTGGGACATTAAACAATATACAATCAATCTAATGATTTTGAAATAATTCTTTCGTTATCTATTGTAGAGATATTGCAATTTCAACAAGGAGTACTTAATATTTTTTTTATAAGTACTGTATATGTAATTTTCGAATTAAAATTTTTGCATTAAGGTAACTCCATACTTACAGTTTTCTCTGATACAACTGTAAAAAGTGTAAAAAGTGTATTTATTGCCATTTATTAGAGTTCAAACTAATAAATTATCAAATGAAATACATAGGTCATCACACTTTTTAAGATGCGAGACATATATAAACAGAATCATAAATCACCGTCAGAAAATTGCAATTTTCCTTAACAGCGTTATCAAAATTTCATTAAAACTGGTTATGACGATATAATAGCATTCATAACAATTTCATGAAACTGTTTCTTTACAAAAATATACAAAATGTTCGTGAAAAATGAAGGAAATCTATTGCATCAGAGACTTGATAAAGAAATCAATAAAGACAGTTATTGCCCTTGGATTCTATATTTTAAAACATATCATTCATTATTCATTTATATTATACATTTATAACTTTGACTTTTGAAATAGTTTATTTTTAACAAGATTTTTTTACAATAACTATCGGAAAAGAGTCCAACAAAATTCATGTTCCTATCATGCATGAATCTAAATAAATCATTGATTTTGCAAAATCTGATGACATCACAGGAGTGTGGAATTACTTTAAGAGAAAATAATGAGGTTAAGGAACAGTGATCAATCTCATAACTCCTATAAGGAATACAAAATTAAGAGCAGGGCAAACACTGAGCACTGGATATACCAGAGGTGGGATCAGGACCGATCAAACACTGTGAATAATTGTTATCTGGCTGCAATATTTCATCGTGAGAATTATTTTCTTAAACCCCTGATAATTCTCAACTCCATGGTTTTATTTTAATAGGAGAAATTATCCCCCTCCCCCTCTTGAAAATCATTAGAAAACAGATGGTTTTACATGTACATGAAATATACAGGGAATATATTCTTCTGGAACTGAATTTTGTCACACGATTGTATCATAGCGAATTGGTTTGGTTTACGTCCCTTCGAGAGTTGTTCACTCCCATTGAGACATGTACCAGTTATACAATGTAGGTGAAGTACCACATATTTAGACCTCATGTTTAGCGCTCGGGACCGTGGGACTGGGGGTTCTTTAACGTACCAACGCCTGCCGCGACACGGAACCTTTGTGTTTGAGGTCATATCTTAAAGACCCGCGACTCTCAATTTCAAATGTCGAACGTTTTGCGAAGGAACAATCACTATGGTCGCCGTTATTGCGTCATTTAATTAAGTTTAATGCGTCCATGGGACGAGCAGGACTTCAACACGCGACCTCGCGGTCACGAAGCGAACACTGTAATTCATGAGCTACCGCGACTGGTATTAGGATTATTATAGGATTGAACACTGTTTTCGAAGAATTTATTGATGTGTAAATTCGACATTTTACTCACAAACTAAATAAAGTGCGAGGCACTTTTATGTAATGTTTGTGAGTAAAATATCCGGAATTCACACATCGATAAGTTCTTTGAAAAGAATGTTTGATTCTTATAATTCCAGTTCGTTCCCTTTATTACCGATTTCAAACATTTGAATAGTTTCCATGTACTGTTTTATTTGTTTACATGCACGTATGTATACATAGCGTTTTTGGATTTATTGATGTGTAAATTCTCGATTAGCTTTATATTTGTCCAATCAAAACAATTGTAATAAAGAACATTGGAATTGTGATTGTACATGTATAACACTGATATATTGGGTATGTGAATTCTAGGGATGAAATAGTGACCGGTATATATGATCTCAGAAAAAAAACAACCACCATAGGCTATTGTTTTGATGTACATAATTGCAGTGTGATTTACCATTTAAAACCAACATGCCTTTACGGTGTGCTTAAAGCAGTACAAGCGGTAACGGACGGCATTGTTCAATTATCCACCTTATGCACTTATCGGTATAACTAACATAGTGTTTTGGATAAACAGCCATAGCTGCGGACACCATCGCCGTATTCAGGGACACGGGAACGATGATTACCGAACAAAGTCGATTTGCTGAGACCAAGATCATACGAAGATGGAAACTAACGTTCGTTTATTGAAATATCACATCGTGTCATGAATAAATTCAGCATATAGGTGTAAAACAAAAAACAAAAACAAAAAGGTAATAAATACGGAATTGTGCCATTCAAATGAAATTGTGATTGGATGAATTCAATATCACGAGGCCCAATAAATAAAAAAAAAATTCATATAAAATACTTGAGAGCTTGTATCACTTTTTCGATGGTGAAATCATACTTCATAAGAGGTGTTTTAACAAGCCATTGAATAAAGAGTGTAATGAGCTACCTTAAAATCTACTGATATGGATTGATAAACATCAAGGTGTATTGCAATCAAGATTTTCAAAGGAATTTATCCTGGAAGGAATCAAAATAGTTTTGGAAAATAATCATTTCTTTTTTGATAACAAATACTTTCTTCAAACAAAAGGAACAGCCATGGGAACAAAAGTAGCCCCCACTTACGCAACTTTAGTTTTGGGCTTTCTTGAGGAGAAACTATTTACAGAATGCAAATCAGTTTTTGGAGAAGAATTTGGCCTGTATATTGAGAATAACTGGAAACGCTATTTGGATGATTGCTTTATTTTTTGGACCAAATCTTTACAACATCTACAACACTTCTACAACATGCTAAATCACCTACACAATAACATACAATTTACAATGGAAATTAACGAAAATGAATTACCATTTTTAGACATCCTGATTGTAAAGGAGGGGATGAAAATCATAACAGATCTCTACTACAAGAATACAGATTCCCATCAATATTTGATGTTTAACTCATGTCATCCATCTCACACCAAACGAAACATCCCTTTTAACATGGCCCGGAGAATTTGCACAATAGTAATAGATGAGGATCACAGAAATACAAGATTATCTGAACTTAAGACATTTTGATGCAGACAGAAATACCCACCAAAATTAATTGAAACAGCTATACAAAAGGCTAAAGAAACTCCCATCACAGAATTGCGAACTACTAAACAACATGAAGAAACCAACAACAAAATTCCTTTCGTTCTTACACACAACCCGAGAAATCACAACATATTCAAAACAGCAAAGCAGTTATTCCCTATTCTTCAACAATCAGAAACATTAAATGACCTCATTCAACCCACGGATATACTCCATAGCAGACGTCAACCACCAAATTTGAAAAACATTCTCACTAAAGCCAGATTTACATCAAACCCCGAAAAACCAGCAGTCTTCAAATGCGAGGATCCACGATGCGGTACTTGCCAATTTATACAAACCGGCCACTCTATAACTTTCAAAAACGGAATGAACTTCAAAGTAAATTCAACTATGACGTGTAAATCTAAAAATCTACTTTATTGTATGACGTGCCCTACATGTGGAGAAAACTATATAGGACAAACAGGAACCAAATTGGCTGACCGTGTTCGTGTACATAAACAACAGATCAGAGATCCTACAATAAGAAACACACCGTGTAGCGGCCACTTTGATTCGTGCGGGGAAGGCAGTTTTTATATTTTCCCATTTTACAAAGTAAAAGAGGAAAATGAACAATTACGCAAAGCCAAGGAAAACTATTTCATAAAACTGTTTAAGCCGAAACTAAACTGTTAATATTTTTACTTCATGTTATTTAACATGTATATTTTACATTGAATGTCTCCTTTAATGTACAGGAATTTAGAGGCGCTTAAAACTTATAGACGGAACTGTTTAAAATATGTCTGTATTTTTTAAAAGTGCCTAACATTAACATTGTATAATGTTCTGACGTCACAATCATGACGTGACGTCATATTTTTTTTTTTACTTTATTCTACCCCGATACCAAGAAAAAATAATTTATTGAATATATATATATATATTAAGCACAGAAAATTTCACTTTATTTGGATACCCACTTCCGCCCCTACCCGGGATTGAACTCACGACCTGCGGAACCAAATTTCCTAGCAGCATGTAACCAGCACGCTTGACCGCTCGACCATCTAGGCAAGTTTTATGACACCGGGTAGAGGCGGAAGTGGGTATCCAAATAAAGTGAAATTTTCTGTGCTTTATATTAAATATTTCTTCCCTTAGGGCAGTTATGTTCATTTACGAGTTCATTGTATTTTTGTGCTTTATATATATATATATATATATATATAAAGCACTAAATAATCACAACTAGGTACTGAAAATTTTCGCCCCAGCCCGGGGTCGAACCAGCGACGTACGGCACCCACCGCCTAGCAAGATTGTCAAACCAGTGCGTAAGTCCACTCGGCCACAACGACTTTCCTCGTGGCCTAGTGGACTTACGCACTGGTTTGACAATCTTGCTAGGCGGTGGGTGCCGTACGTCGCTGGTTCGATCCCGGGCTGGGGCGAAAATTTTCAGTACCTAGTTGTGATTATTTAGTGCTTTATATATTAATTAATTGATTTTCACATGTATCGTTTAGATCCTAGGGGTAAACGTAAGGTTGGGTGTTATAATTGTTTGTTTGTGCTTTATATATATATATATATATATATATGTGTGTGTGTGTGTGTGTGTGTGTGTGTGTGTGTGTGTATGTATATATATATTATATATATATATATATAATTCCAATGTTATTTATTACAATTGTTTTGATTGGACAAAAATAAATCTAAACGAGAATTTACATAAACGCTATGTATTCATACACGCCTGAAAACAAATAACATAGTGCGGGGAAACTATTCAAATTATTGAAATTGATAAAACAGGGAACGAATTGGAATTATAAGAATCAAACATTCTTTTTGAAGAATTTATCGATGTGTAAACTTTGGACATTTTACTCACAGTTTGTGAGCAAAATGTCCAGAGTTTACACATCGATAAATTCTTCAAAAAGAATGTTTAATCCTATAATAAAACTTTAAACACTTTGTAGAAATATTTCGACCGTGTTACCGGTCTTCTTCAGTCGTGTTTATCTCTCATAGCAATGTAACACACGACTACATACACGAAAATACTATGACGTCACAGTAAGTATTATAAACTACAGAAAAAAGACGTAGCAGGGTAACCGTGTTCCCTTTGTGGTAGACTATTCTAAAGGGCTTCCCAATATTCATATTAAGATTTTTAAAAACCGTCAAAAAATTCTTGAAAATTCTGACCGCCTCAAAAACGTTTTTAGAGATATGCCCATAGTGGCTTTTAAAAGAGACAAAAATTTAAAAGACATTCTGGTACATAAGAAACACAATAATCTATTTTTTAGAAAAGAAAATTTATTCGAGCCGTGTGGTGCTAAAAAGTCTACTTTATGTCAATATGTCATTAAAACCAATCAATTTGAGGACTGCAACGGAAACAAATATCATATCAAAAATTATATCAATTGTAAATCCAGTAATGCAGTTTATGGAGTGTTTTGCAAAAAAATGCAACAAAATTGTATATGTGGGAGAAACTGGGGTAACTTTATACCAAAGTCATGTTTTGAATTTGTCATTTATTAGATGAGAAACTGATGACCCTGTTGCTATTCATTTCTATACGGATTCTCATAGGATTGACGATTATTCTATAATAGGAATTGAAAAACTTTACAAAGATGACATTTATCGTTGCTTTAGAGAAAATTTATGGAAGAAAAAATTAAATACTTATGTACCATACGGAATAAACAAAAGGGAACATTTTTGTCTTTAATAATTAAAATCTTGTAAGACTTGTATGCAAAGAACGTGTAATAATAACTGATTATAACATTATTGATGTATTTACGATTAACTACTTACTGTAATATTTCTTGTTTGTATTCACTTAGGCCAGTAGTTGACTGCTTTGTGAATAAACATTTCTAAAATTCTGTTTCATTACTATTACCAAATATTTAATTGTACGCAGTCATATTTTAGGATGTGTCCACGAGGTCGGGTGAGTATTGTTCATTTTAATATAAGACTCTTACCTTTCTCAAATGTTTTTCGCGCAATATCAACTTTGACGTTTAAAATACTTCCTGTGACGTCATAGTATTTTCGTGTATGTAGTCGTGCGTTACGTTGCTATGAGAGATAAACACGACTGAAGAAGACCGGTAACACGGTCGAAATATTTCTACAAAGTGATTTAAGTTCTTTCTGTATTTTACTTCCAAAAAAGAGACTGAATATACCAATCATATTTTATATATTTACATGTTTGACCAAACTTCAATACGAAATGTTTGTGTATGAAACTGGAGATGAATTACAAGATTTATGGTTCGTCAATCGTTGGAAACGGCTGCTCACCCTAAAGAGTGAGACAGAGAATATCACAAGAAACCTTTAGCATCGAAAAAAAATCTCTTTCATGTGATCCTACGTAATCATTATTTACTTAGTAAAGTAACATCTCATTGGCTTGAGATTAGGAACCCATGTTGATTATCTCAATTTCGTCAAAGTCTAGCAGACATACATATGGATGTATAACGAAATTACATAATACGACGACACGGTCTTTAATTGACGTCATCATATATCAGAAAAAATGGGGGGATCTGATGGGGGATTTTCGAGTCCTTCCATGTCCGTGTTTATTCCTATTTAAGTCACCATTGCGTCATTGGGGGGGGGGGGTTAAAAATAAAACAGTTGTTAAGACAAAGCACGTGTACCTACTTCCAAAACCTTGTCACCGATCTTTTGTTGTACATTTTATGGCGGTGGATCGAACTCTTTGTTGTACATTTTATGGCGGTGGATTGAACTCTTTGTTGGGGTCAGACCGTAACTTTTTTTTTTTTGAAAGCGTTCGCCCAAGAGCTGTGGAGCAGCTTCTCTAAAGTACAACAACACTAAAACATCTGTCTGCCATTTTGAAGACATTAATTATCCCCGTTTTGCGATAGATCTCTGAAGCTTCTTTGAGTCAAACATTCTGAAGGCGTTTGAAACAAACTTATAAACACAAAATATGATAGAAGACCACCAACTTTTTATGGGAAAAACCAGAGCATAAAAAGCACCACCTTATCACGAAGCACATCCACATAGGACAATGATGGCGTTCCATAGCTATAGATAAAATTTAAAAGCATTGTTTTCGATGACACACCATATCGATTTGTTCATTACTTTTGTTTCTGCCAATAGATGCATGTTATTTTGATGATTTAGAAAGAGGCATTGCTTGAAAAAGTTCAAGGACAGAGACGGAGAAAACTTGCTTTAGCGGAATATAATTCCCATTTGGAGAAGACCATTGAAAAGAAAAAGCATGGGGCCATGTTAAGCTGAAGCTGGCAGCCAATCAACAGCGGCTGGTACCGGATACAGCGTATAACCGCAGTCCTTCAAGAATTTGCCATTTTGAACGATAAATTGCAATGAAAATAAATGTTGTTCATGAATAACCGCACATTATTATACTTATTATTAGTAAAAACGTGTTGATTTTTCCATTCATTGCCTTGCCTACTCTTTTAGCTAAATATCATAGAGGATATTATTCTAAATGTAGTAATTCGGTCAGATTTTTAAAAAATTAAAACTAGCAAATCTATTCAATTGACAGGTAAATCACGTCTGTTTATTTAATTGTTGCAATGGGGGAAAACCCCAACAAAATGTTTACTTTAAAAGTAAAATGTGTTTAGCTTTCTTTCCAGATTGCTTGCAAATGGATGCACTTGAGGCCTACCTTATTATGAACTAGATTTGACACATCTATGATGCTGTAAAGAATCGCATTTTGAATTTGTACATTTTCTGTTTAATAAATCGGTTAATCTATCACTGCCTACCAGTTCTGTGTTGGCTTTATTCATAGTAAGAACAGGAAGGTTTATGCACCACTATTAATGTAAAGAAAGGTTGAACACAGATTAAATTTACCATACCACGGATAAAGTTGTGCGGAAAATGAATGTAGACTAATGATTTGCTAAATTCATGAACTATTGCAGAAGTACATATATTACCAATGAATTTTAAGGCATACACGAAAATATATTTTTGCGTGTAATGTTTTATGCCCTGGAAATGAAAGATCAAACGGATATTATTCATGTCTCTCAGATTAGATGAAAGGTGAAGATAACGAACAGTGGTCAATCTTATAACTCCTATAAGCAATACAAAAAAGAGAGTTGGGCAAACACGGACCCCTGGATACACCAGAGGTGGGATCAGGTGCCTAGGAGGAGTAAGTAGATATATCTCGTCATTCGCATCATGTAAATGAAAGATTCAAGTTTGATATATGTTCCATCTTTCCTTTATTTGTATCGGTAACAATACATTTTGATATTCAATAACCTATGATTTGTCAAGCTCGTTTACCCCCACCCCCTCTTATCTTTGGGTTAGTTTTAACTTTAGTACGGCATACCAGAACACAGTGGGACAAAATCAACTATGCAACTTACTCACTGAGACAGAAAATTTGTACTTTCATAAATTTATGTAAAGATGTACATATGTAACAGTAAGCTTACATCAACTTATGATAGGGAGTTGGGTGGTTGCTATTTATAGATGCGGAATTTTCTTCAGTTGTATTTGGACGTTAAAACATATCCGTGATATGAAAGGTGAAGATAACGAAAAGTGATCAATCTCATATCTCCTATAAGGGATACAATATAGAGTTGGGCAAACACAGTCCCCTGGACATACCATAGGAATAAGCATCCCTTTCGACCGATCTCACCCGCCGTGAGGGAATAAGCATCCCTTTCGACCGATCTCACCCGCCGTGAGCCCTTATCTTGATCAGGTAAACGGAGTAACCCATAGTCAAAATCTGTGCAAAGAACGACCTAACAATCGGTATGAAATACGTCAGGCAGTATTTGATCCAAAGATAGGTTGTACTGGCAAACTAGATCATTATAACGACCATATAATTTGCGAAATGCTTACTTTAAACGAGACTGTTGAAACCCCTGCACCATCAACTTGTTTGTCAGTAGCCTGCCTCGATTTAAAAACTGATCATACGCAGAACAAACTCTTGCGTATCGAATCAGTTGAGAGATAAAACCACCACATGTGATGATGGAGTATTGCTATATAAGCATGGGAAGTTGACGAAGCTGAAGTAATCCCAATTGTCATAAAGTTGAGTTTTTCGTTTGCTGTTCATATTTATTTTCAATAAAACATATAGGTACGAAGCAGATATGGAGGACTTTGTGGTGTCTTTTATTTCGAGTTCACGGGGATATATGGAATCGACAGATGAATGAAAATGATTATTATTAATAGAAAAAATGATATACATGTCACAGACAATCCAACATTAAGCACCCCTTTTCGTAGACAACGAGAAGATCACTGGATCAGGACCCTAGGCACTGCATTTCCATATGGATGCAATGATGTACATGTATATGCTGTGGGAAATTTGACTAGTCCATGCAGAAATAACGTTAACGTGATGGGACTCTTTCCCAATACTCAAAGACGGAAACGCAGACTTGGACATTGTTCATATAAAAGACAAAGCATAAATGATGTCACGTTTGATTCACTGTTGCCTTACGTCAACAGACAATTAGGTCCACATCATATTCGTACAAAACTTTACACTATCCCATTGAAAGTTTTACATACGTTATTTGACGAAGCTACAGCTAGTCTATACTTGGATTTTTCAATACGTGAATATAAACTGAACTCTATGATTATGGATGTTGCCCATCACAGGCTCTTTAAACCAGCACGGACCATGGACGATATTCCTTCCAAATCATGCCGCCAGTTCCATAAGCTCCAATTTACAAACAAAGGAATAGATGCTGTCAACATAAGCAACATTCTTCGTCATAAAAAGGTTCAGTCATATATTCCAACTTATTTCAAGTTCAGGTCTACATCCTGTATTTCCTACAGCTATACTTCTACTATTGCATCCAAACTTTTTAATTATAAACAAACTTTGCAGTGCCTAGATATAGACCATCTTATATGTAATCCACCAACGTGTTCTTGTTCATCTTCTTTCAACTATAGTCCGGCTGGACATGTCATTACTGGTGATGTTGGTATAGTTGAAAATGAGGACCTCAAATCACTTAATATTATAAAAGGTCCTAAATACAGAGAACCTCGGTCTTTTAATTGGCGACAGAACTTCATCTCTATTATGAATTCTGTCGAAGATTATGCCAAACCATGGGCTAAATATGAAAATGAAGAACTTGATATATCAAAGGTGAAGATAACGAACAGTGATCAATCTCATAACTCCTATAAGCAATACAAAATAGATAGTTGGGCAAACACGGACCCCTGGATACACAAGAGGTGGAATCAGGTGCCTAGGAGGTGTAAGCATCCCCTGTTAACCGGTCACACATTGTCAGAATGGGTTAAAAGGATAAGAGGAATATTAAAATCCCACATTAGACATATTAAAACAAAAGTACGTACCATCTATCCTTCTGTGTTTGGTAAACCAGAAGTGAAAAAAGAATTACATCGGTTACATGAGGAATATGTTTTGGTTCCAGCTGACAAAGCTAGTAACAGCATTTGTCTTTGTTTGTAAGGCTCATTATTACAACTGTATTTTAAACGAACTTGGCATTAATTCCACTTTTGGTAATCGTACTTATACTCCAACTGCCCTTTCAAAAGATGAAATTCTTCAAAATCATGCTTCAGTTTTAGACACAGTCAATGAGTCGAATGAATATGAGTTACCATACCTATACTGGATTCCTACATTAAAACCCTTACAAAGATACATTGCTGGATCCAGTAAGTGCTCTACCAAGCCCCTATCTTTGCTCCTGACGAAAATATCAACAGTTGTGAAGGAGAAACTTCAAACTTACTGTGCGACTACATATGTCATTAATCAAATGTGGATTCTAAAAACTTCTAAAGAACTTTGAGTAAACTTGAAATCACAAAACTTTTCCCAAATCAATAACATCAAAACCTATTACTTTTCAACACTATGCACGACCATTCCTCACGATAAATTAAAGACTAGACTTTTTGACATCATAGACTGTTGCTTCTTCAACAAAAATGGAAAAATGAAATATTCATATATAGTGATCGGTCATCCAAAAACTTACTTTGTTAAACGCCACTCTGATTCCACGCACAAGTACTCTAAAGTTGAAATAAAAAATATGCTAGAGTTCCTCATTGACAATATCTTCGTGGTCTTTGGTGATCAAGTTTTCCAACAGTCTGTTGGAATTCCCATGGGCACGAATTGTGTTCCTTTGTTAGCTGACCTGTTTCTATATTCATATGAAGCAGAATTTAATCAGAAAATCCTACGTGAGAAGAAAAAAGCTCTTGCTGTGGCATTCAATTCGACTTTTAGATATATCGACGACGTTTTGTCTATTAACAATAATAACTTTCATTCATATGTCGATTCGATATATCCCTGGGAGCTCGAAATAAAACACACCACAGAGTCGTCTACTTCTGCTTCATTCTTAGATATTTTATTGAAAGTAGACATTAACGGTAAACTGGCAACTCAGCCGGGATGATTTCAGCTTCTCCATCGTCAACTTCCCATATTTATGTAGCAATATTCCATTATCAGCTGCATATGGTGTTTATATCTCTCAACTGATTCGATACGCAATACCTTGTTCTGCATATAGTCAGTTTTTAAATCGAGGAAAGCTACTGACAAACAAGTTGATGGTACAGGGGTTTCAACAGTCTCGACTGAAGTCAGCATTTCATAAATTGTATGGTCGTTATAACGATCTAGTTCGTCAATACAACCTATCATTGGATGAAATGCTGTCTGACGTGTTTCATAGCGATTGTTAGGCCGTTCTTGGCACACTGATTTTGACTACGGATAACTCCGTTTACCTGATCAGGATATAGGGCTCATGGTTGGTGTGACCAGTCGACAGGGGGTGCTTACTCCTCCTAGGCACATGATCTCACCTCTGGTGTGTCCAGGGGCCGTGTTTGCCCAACTATCTATTTTGTATTGCTTATAGGAGTTATGAAATTGATAACTTTTCGTTATCTTCGCCTTTTATGTATCTACATGTCGAGCTAAATTGAAGGCCACAGCAAGAGATTCTTCCCTTTCATGTAGAAGCTTTTGAATAAACTCTGCTTAAGAACATAAAAACAGGTCAGCTTATAAAGGAGCACAATTCGTGTCAATGGGAATTCTAACGGACTGTTGGAAGACCTGATGACTAAACTCTACGAAGATATTGACAACGAGGAGCTCCAGCATGTTTTGTTATTCTAACTTGAGAGTACTATCGTCTCACCTCTATTACGTTTCGTTTTGTATATTGGGTCTAATGTGACGCACTGTATAACATAGGGGGCCACAAGATTTATGTAAGTTCATGATCTCAAATCAACGAAATGTGACTGTGAGATAAAACAAAAATATGTAAGCATAAGATCAATGACTCGCACAAAACTGGTATCAGTTGTAATATATAGAGCTCACTGTCATTCCTAGTTTAAGAGCTCAACTGCTCAGGATGCTCTAAGTGTATGGATAATGGTCCAAATATATCATAGCGATATGATTGCACATTTGAGTAATGCATGTGATTTGCTCTTCATCAGCTGAAAAATGATCACTCATAATGCTCTAGAAAAATGCCACAGCTGCGGTAAATATATACTTCATTGACAACCTCGTAGATGAAATAAACAAGAATATCAGTAAAACTGATGGATGCTCCCCAAACTGCATCTAGCCAATGAACTTCATCATATGATGAATGATTCGCACAATGACCAATAACTGTTGACATATTGTTGAAATGAATCTTTTTCATATGTGTTATATGTTGAGTGAGTTTGACCTTTTCAAAATGACCTTGAATGACCTTAGTCTGAAATTCATCACAGGGGTTCGGTTGTCAGATATTGAAGTTTTGTATCATTTATTCCCGAATAATAAATTGAAGTTTTGCATTATTTGTGTCCGAATAATAAATCATATGAATTTATCATGTCTACATTTTAAAAAAGTATGTACACATGATACACCTTTTTTTAAAACGAAGAAAAAAGCTGATTTTGGTGGTAGATTTTATTCATATAATTTATCATTCGGACACAAATAATGCAAAACTTCAATATCTGACAACCGAGCCCCTTTGAAAATCATTTGCCTGTTAGTTATTTGTGTTCAAAAACTGTTGAAATAAAAAAACATTCCTCATCTTCAACTCTCATCAGGTATATGTTCTAAATGACCTTTCCCTTTCCAACTGAGATACCTTGGTACGAAAGATCAATAACTGTTGAAATTAAGGAGATTTTTTATGTATAAAGTATATTTCTGAGTGACCTTGATCTTTAACAAATTACCTTGAGTGACTTTTGTCTGAAAGCAATTTGCCTATTACAATGTACTTATTTGTGTGATATACATGTATGATCAATACCTGATCAAAAACTCTTGAAACAACTTTTTCCTTATATAAGGCATATGTTCTGAGTGACCTTGACCTTTTCAAAATGATACGAGTGACCTTTGTTTAAGAGCCATTTTCCTATTACTTATTTGTGTGATATACGTGTATGATGAATACCTGTTCAGAAACTTGAAATAAGGATCTTCTTCCTTATGTAAGGTACATGTCCTTAGTGACCTTCACCTTTCCAAATTCTGTTTTTTATCAAAAATACTTATCGCATAGAATATTTGTGATGAATTATGATCATTTCTGATGAAAAAGTTTAGCACTGGCGAATCACGTGGCATGATCTATTACAATGAAAATTGGCAATGAAGTAACATCTTTATCAATTACGAATTATCATTTAACTTATATCAACATTTAAAGAATTTTCTTGGAACAAATCTAGACTAATGTAGTACATAGGAGAGAGGAGAAAATTTGTGACTGGATCAGGAATCGAACCGGGAACCCTGCATTACTAGTCAGGTGCTCTAACCACTGAGCTACCTGGGCCGATATCCACGGTCCGTATAGCCGTGACTCCTACATTCCTCCCTCCTTATTTTGTCTTCGCCCTCTTGGACATACACAACTCAGGTTCTTTTCGCCCCTGGCAGGACAACCTGCAGGGATGGTCAACAGCACCAAATGTAGTGGGAAAGAGGAGAAAATCTTTGGCTGGACCGGGAATCGAACCCGGTACGCCTGGTGCTCTAACCACTGAGCTACCTAGGCCGATATCCACGGTCCGAATAGACCCAACTCCTACACTAAAATGGTAGTTCTACTTGCAATAGAAGTTGAGAACGCTAAACACAGGTATTTTTTGTTTTCAGTCAAAATCTTTCCACCCACCAAAACAACTGTCAGTGTTTTCTGCTTACGTAGACCTACCAATTTAGTATAGATCTGTTCACGAGAATATTCTTCAAATTTTGATATAAGCTCTTGAAGAACAGCGCTGTTCTCTCTGTGGTGTTACCGACCATTACTGAGCTGGTCAATACATCACTTTCAACCGGGGTCTTTCCAAATGAGGTGAAACGTGCACTTGTTACACCACGTCTGAAAAGGCCTGGGCTTGATATGAGAACGTTTAGTAACTATAGATCAGTATCAAATATCCCATTCATCAGCAAGGTCATCGAGCGTGTTGTTGCACAGCAGCCAGCAGCCTTCATCACTGGATGAAGGTGACGCTATGCTCCTCGTCCTTTTTGACCTAAGTGCGGCATTTGATACCATCGATCATACCCTCTTGCTGGAGAGACTACGTGAGGAAGCTGGATTGACGGACACAGCACTCTGTTGGGTAGTTTTACTTGAGTGGCCGAATCCAAGCGGTGAAGATCAACACCAGTGTGTCCTCAGATATACCACTGTCCACCGGAGTACCCCAAGGGTCTGTTCTCGGCCCCCTTCTCCTATTGGTGTACCTTCTCCCACTCAGGAGAGTTATCAACCAATATACCATAAACCGTTATGGGTTCGCAGCTGACACTCAACTTTACAGTCGTTTGAGTGTAAAAAGAAAAAAAAACACTGCCATGCGGACCTATCAAGTCAACATTATGGAGGAATGCATAGTGAGTGTCCGAACCTGGATGACTGTGAACAAACTTAAACTAAATGATGGAAAAACTGAGAAAATGGTGGTTGCTACTTGCTAGTGCCCACAGCCAGTGCCGTGTGAAGGATATCCGTCTGAAGATGGGTGAGGCAATATTGACACCTAAGTCTACTGTTAAAAACATCGGTGCTGCCCTGGACGCCACCTTATCAATGAAAATACAAGTCAGCTCCGTGGTAAGGAAGATGTACTTCAACATCCGGAGAATATCCAAGGCGAAACACCATCTCACCCAGGAAGCGTGTGCGAAGGTCATCAATGCAACAGTCATACCCCACCTTGATTATCACAATGTCCTCCTGCTTGGCATTACCGATCGCCCCATGCACCGACTACATGTGGCTCAAAACAACGCTGCACGTTGTTGCACAAGAACATGCTACAGACAACATAATTCGCCGGTACTTCAACAACTATACTGGCTGCCTGTAAAGCAACGTGTTGTGTTTAAAGTGCTGACAACCATACCTAAGTCACTACACTCTTTCTCAGCACCAGCATACATGAGAGAGCTATGTCCTGTTTGATTTGAACATATTTTATTGTCTAGATGTTATAATAAAATGATTGAGCATAAGTTCTTAAACCTTAGAACGCCCTCAGCCACATAGTACCTTGAGATCATCATCCGACCAATGGTAGTGAAGAAATCATCAAACAAATATGGTGTAAGAGCCACCAAAACACTAAGTTCACAATTGTGGAATAAACTACCACTGGAACGTCGAGAGCTTGAAGCACATGGAGCATTCCGCAAGAACCTAAAAACACTCTTGTTCAAGCGTAAATATGCCCTGTGAATGTAAAATTCAGTGCAATATCAAGAATTCCATGCGCAGCTCTTGCAAACTGAATTTTGATCCAGCATACGAATACCTGTATGCCAATTGTATTTTGTCAAGTCAAAGTCCCTGTATGCCAATTGTATCTTGTCAAGTCAAAGTCAACCACTTTGTCATTTTACTACCATGTTTTATCTAAATTCTTTCTATTGTTTTATCATTTCTTTTATAGCTCTTGCAGGTGTTTTATTAGTATGTTATCATTGATTATTAGCACAAACATATTGTAATTTTGCACTTTATAAATGAATAAAATAATAATAATAAAATTACTATATTTCGGAAAGCATAATAAATTGTTTGGAAAGCATCACAAATGTTTGAGATTCCAGACAAGCTCTCTCATACTTTAGTACGTTTTGTTGTAGTTGAATATCGCAGCTGACATAACGTCACAATCCATTGTCAATCTAATTAAAATTAGATCCTATGATTTAATCTACACTAGTGTAGTGATAGTAGATGAGCGGATCATAGGATCTAATTTTGATTAGATTGATTCCATTGTATACATCGATTACTCACGGCGGGTGTGACCGGTAGACAGGAGATACTTACTCCTCCTATGCTCCTGATCCCACCTCTGGTGTGTCCAGGGGTCCGTGTTTGCCTAACTATCTGTTTTGTATTGCTTATATGAGTTATGAGATTGATCACTGTTCCTTATCTTCGCCTTTCATCCATCGATTGCGTTATATTTCCCGCATAAATCATACGGGGATTAAATATCTAAAGTCGTGTGACAAGCATCCCTACAACGTCAGGGGTCCTGTGACTACGAGTTGGCTCGGGACCCATGACTTTGTGAGAATGTGTTGTTGGATGTCTTTGTGGTGATAGACGAGGGTCTTCGTTCGTCATGAGCAATGGTCACACCGTAAAACATATTATATTTCCAATTTTGAAAGGAATTGGAAAGAACTACAATAGATAACATTTTAATTTGAAAACTACGTTCTCTTGTAAAATGGTTTACAATTAAATGCATTTATAAAGCAGGCTAATAATTCGATACCAAGGGTGTCAAACTAGAGATTGTTTTTTATGAAAAACAAATATATCCCCAGCTCCCAAGTTGGGAGCGCTCCAAATGAAACTTCCTCCCCTTAATGTGCTGCATGATATGGAGGAGAAAGCATGAGCAGGAACATAGACATTATGAACTTCCATAAGCTACATAGGAGAAGTGTTCAAAGACTATAATTGTACACCCTCCATCCCACAAATCCACTACACCTTTAAGGATAACAATTGGACCCTCCTGTCCCAACAATATACACATCTACAAATGGTATTGAAGCATTGTACAAGTCTCAAGTCTATCGGATAAGCCATATAGGAAGAGAAGCGTTCACAAGCTATTAGATAAACTATATGGCGAAGATGTACTCTTTCCAGCTGACAAAGCTCGCAACAATCAATTGGTTTTGCTTGTAAGACTCATTCTTACCACTGTACATGTATTTTAGAATAATTCGGCTTTAATTCCACATTTAGTAACTTATATTTGATATCTCTTTCAAAGATGACAATCTTAACTTTTAATTACAATTTAAAGATATTTCCGTCAATGGGACGAACGTATTGGCAGTTAACGCGCGTACTTCACAAAACCCTTAACGAAGATACATTGCAGGGTCCAGTAAATGCTCTACCAAGTCCCTTTCTTTATCCCTTACGATAATATTAACTGCTGTGAAGCTAGGAGAAATTCCAAATGTATCATTCCACAACCTATATGAGAAGTGGTGTAAATCAAAAGTGGATTCTCACAACTGAAAATTTGAAATAAAACACTTTTTCCAAAATCATTTATTTTTTTAAAGTTACGCCACCTTTTTAACGATAGATTAATTTTGACATCATAGAGAGATGCATCTGAATAAAGAAAAAAAGAACTCGGAATTATGTTATATTGTGGCCAGTCATCCTTAAAATTACTTTGATACCAATACTTCTGATTGCAAGCACAAGCACTTTGATGTGCATACGTATAAAAAGAAGCTAGAGTTCTAAATGACAACAGCTATATAGTCTTTAGAGATAATGGCTTTCTTGGAATTTTCATGGTAACGTGCACCTTTATAAGTTGACCTGATTTGCTATTCTTTTGAGGCAGGGTTTATTCATAAGCTATTTCGTGATCTTTCTTAGTTCTTCAAATCGACATTGAATTACATCGACGACGTTTCGTATGTTATTGATATTCACTTTCAATCATGAAAGGTGAAGAAAACGAATAGTGACAATCTCATAACCCCTATGAGCAATGCAAAATAGAGAATTTGGCAAACACGGACCCCTGGATATACCAGAGGTGGGATCATGTGCCTAGGAGGAGTAAGCATCCCATATCAACCGGTCACACCCGCCGTGAGCCGTTTATCTTGATTAGGTAAACGTAGTTATCCGTAGTCAAAATCAGTGTGTCAAAAACGGCCTAACAATCGGTATGAAATACGTCAGACAGTATTTGATCCAATGATAGGTTGCATTGGCAAACTAGATCGTTATAATGACCATAGAATTTACGAAACTTGTTTGTCAGTATATCAATTCGATATATGAAAAATAGGATGACATCAGCTTCTTTATCGTAAACTTCCAATATATATGTAGGATTATCATATTGTCACATGCATATGGTGGTTATATCTCTCAAAAGATTCTATACACAAGAGCATGTTATTGAAAAAGAGTTGAAGTTATGGAGCTTTAAACAGTCTCATGTAGCTCCATCGTCATGTGACTTATCAATATGAATGGTTGAAAGTGGAAAAACTGTATTAATGTCCACTCAATATAGTTTAATTCAATTAATAACTTATGAAAATGAGTATGTTGCCACTTTTTTTAAAAATGTCAAAAATGCGAAATCAGAAGTATATGTCAACATTACATATTTCCGTTCAATAGAATAATAAAGATGGATAAAAATATGTTGAAATAATGTATAAATTAATTATGGGTATTAGGGAAATAATAATAGTATAATAGACATGTACATGTGTAGTAGAGGAAATTCCAGCACAGGATTTATTGCCCTAGACAATATTTTTATTATAAATAATTCATTATCTATAGATGATACAAACTTTTCCGTATCAATAGTTTACCAGATTTTTTATTTTATCCAGTGAACAAAATTCTTCTGGAAGATATATTTTTATCATGCACAGATTTAATTAGATAAAAATTTGCAAAAACCTATGACATCACATGAGGATCGATCCACCTTAAAGTCAGCATTTCTTAAATATCATATGATCGTTATCATGATATGATTTATAATTTCAACCTGTGATTGTGACTGCCATCTAACGTGCTCCATGCCAATTGTTACATCGTTCTTTTTATATAATGATTTTCACTAGGATTACTCCATTTATTTGATCAAAATAGATCTTTCATGGCACGTGTTACCGGTTAGTCCTCCTACAGTGTAGGTATCTGATCTCAACTTTGATGCTTCCGGAAGGTTGTTTTTTTTTACCTGCTTCATAATTCTATATTCTTGATATCTCCGTTATCTTCACCCTTCTCTTTTAAATTTTTTATAGGATTTTGATATCAAAACTTGTTACTTTTACAAGATTTATACTTTTTTAATATCATTTTTGACTTTTACAAGATTTATACTTTTTACATCAAACCGTGTGACATTTAAAAGTTTTATAATTTCAACAAGGCTAAAAGAACCTGTAGGAATGTCATCAACATTGATGTTTTGTGGAAAATGAAACATAATAAATGTAAACGGTTTTACATCGACATCTTCCGATATGCATACTCCAAAAGCAATCTGTGTTATTGGCTACAGGAACAAAAGCATATTCACTTTTATTAAAATGATTTTTTTTTTAATTTTTTTTTTTGGTTATGGCTGTACATATTTTAAGTGTGTTCTAAATCTGATTCATTTTGCATTGTAATCATACAACGATATGAAACAAAATTATAGCATTGTTACCAGCAATGGTGATATCACCATCCTATCAACCAACCTAAAGGGATTTTGAAACAAAAAACAAAAACAAAAAAAACCAGGCGTTCCATTTTTATTGATGACATTTTGAATTTCATTGTTCATCGTTGAATGCTCTGGAAAGAAAACAATATTTTTAAAATCTTTTTAATCACTATTACATGTATGAAATGAAAACATACTCCGATTTTTGTTGTTGCTCTTGTTTACTACTCTTACATCTTTTTGTCCTTCTTTAACACACATACACAGAGATTGTGCTGTTACTGTTGCCATTTTTGTTGTTGTCGTTGTTATTGTTAATGTTCGGATATGTTTTTGCTGTTGCTGTTTAATAATGTAGTATTCTAGATTTGGTATGTTGACGTTGCTTAATTAATATGCTGATGATGTTGTTCATATTCTAGAATTAATGTTCAATAATGAGCCAATTCCAGTGCTAAAATGTTGTCAAAATAGGTATTTCTAACAAACTTTCAATTGAAAAAAGGAAATTACCTTGTTTATGATTTGTTTTTCTTGCACAAACAGGCCTCGAAGTTGCTACCGCATGGTACATCACCCCAAATAAATTATCCTCTAAACATGTAAGCAACAGCACAATTATCATTCCCACTATAGTTGTCGGGTTGTCCTTGACGCCAAGCGCTGTACGCCATTAGTGTCCCAGAGGGAGACCACCGCCACTCTCCTTCCTTGTTTTTGTCTGTAGCTCCGATCCAAGCATGTCCTTCAAAACCGGCATGTGTATTCTAAATGTACATACCTGTTAAGGTAAACTATTGTCTCTTTCACTTTATCTAATTGCTACAGCCAATTGCTCACGTTTAAGTCTATACAATGAACATGTAACACATGCATACGTATTTTTAATGCAAATATGGTATTGATATCAGTCAGAATATTAAACCCATTAATGCTGAGAAGTGACACTTTGATTTAAATGCATGTTTTTCTTGAGCATGAAGTACTGCATGAAATTGGAGAGATAATCGATCATATTTGAATGGAAATATATATACAAATACCGCCAAATGTCTTATGCGCCCAGATGTTTTCATTTTTCGATGTTATGTCGGCCAAATCTGCATTCAGTGATTCGCATGCCCTCTTTTGATGGAATATAAAGCGAAAATAAGTTATTATACGTAGACATTATTCCAAAGATTACTTACCAATAATCAAAACTACGGTTTTCATTTCAGAGAGTGTGATATTTCATCCGCTTTCTCCCACGTGACATAATCAATGACCACCAAGGAAAACATCACACACACACACCCTAGTTCATGTATGTCGACTATGTATAAGGATTCTTGGATACAATGGCACTTTCTTTGGACATGACAAAAAATAGTTATTAAATAAATAAAATGAATGAATATTATAACACGTGTTCCTTAACAATATCCGTAATAGTCTATAAGTGCTGACTCTAAGAAAAGTTGTAAAGACTTGATTCAAAAATAAAGTTAAATCAGAACTGAACGTTACTTTTGATACCTATGTAAATATCACTTTATTTAATGATATAGCATTGTTTATGATATATATTATTGTCAAAGATAAACTTTTCTAACATGTATCAATATTGATGCTATATATATATTTATTATATATAGTGTATTACCTGTGCTGAATCCCGATTCCGGTTTTTAGACAGAAGCATATAGCAGTTTTCTCCAAAACTTTTCCAATCCTTAGGGCATTCTATGAAATTTTGTGATAAATTATGACATTCACTTTTCATACACCAGCATTTCATTTTGTGTATGAAAATACATAATGGTATAATTCTTTTCTGAAATCTTATAGTCGTAAATCGCAATGAATGGTTTTTTAAAACATCTTAGATGTATTAAAGTCCTTTTCATTTTAAATATTTAATTTTATATTTCGACCTGGTACATAACTCTATCATATTTACAAATCAAAAAGCTTCTATCTATCCTTATAATCTTATTTTATTTATTTAATTTTTAACATTTTTTCTAGTCGCGGAATCCTCGATCCCTGCGTTGCATGGGAATAACCGTTCCTTCGCCGTGCAAACATCATTATATCAATCAAAGGACTTTTGGATATGACTTTGAAAACGGAGGTGTAGTGACCCGGTAGACGTAATACCAAAGGGAATATCGCACCGTTCCAGCCCTGAACGCCATAGATACGTACAAATTGTAGCAATATTCACCTAAAACTGGTGACGTCTCACTTCACCTAAAGCCGGTGACGTCTTAATTCACCTAAAACTGGTGACGTCTTAATTCACCTAAAACTGGTGACGTCTTAATTCACCTAAAACTGGTGACGTCTTAATTCACCTAAAACTGGTGACGTCTCTACATCATGGAAAATTTTTCAAATTTGGCGATTAAAATACATGTACATGCTTTACAATTGCTAGCGTGTATTGTGTGTTTAGATGTAAATATACATGTATTTATATTCCCTGAACTTTTCTCCTACATTTCTATTGAAATTGACATTGCTTTCATTTGTGACAATGAATGCATGTTTGTTGCAAACTTGTTCGATCCGGTTTCTTTAGTAACACACGTCTGTGTAATCATCACCAAATAAGGAGCGTCATCAAGGGTACATTGACTGGAACAGTAAGGAATGGGTCAACCCTATGATATTTTAGAACAATGCATAAGAAATATAAATATACATATATAAACAATAAGATCTATATTTTCTTATTGTTTCGTCGGGTTATGCTTTTTTTTTCCTGCGATGCTAGCCACCTTCATCACCCGATGAAACAACAAAGAAAGCATTTTATTGGTCAAATAACATACCGTGTGACGGGTATATTCTGCGGTTGTCTATCCGGAATAGGAGAGAGAGAGAGAGAGAGAGAGAGAGAGAGAGAGAGAGAGAGAGCGTGTGTGTGTCCGCAAAAATTAGAAACCTAGTATATAATTTGTTACCTTTTGAGATCAAATCGTAGAAAATTCCTACCGTAGAAAGTATCCGTTTACATACGATAATTCTTTGTGTTATAATGAGTTCTATTTTTAATAAAGACATTATCCTTTTCTTTTGCAGATGACGAACATCCTGAATTTGTACAAGTGGTTCTCACTTTTGTTCGAAAATGCGTCTCCTATAAAATCATAATATGACAAGAAAAGCTAACTTGATGACAATGATCTTGTATTGCTAACAGAAACAGTAGAATCGTTTTAAAACAATTTCTTATCTCATCTTCTATCATGACAAATTATATGAAAAATTATTTTTTAAAAATCCGTAAATTACCGTCAACAAATAACCATTTGCTTTGGCTGATTGATGAAACTGTAGATGAAGACCATACAGGTTTTTCTTGTAGTCCGCAAATTCATCATGTGTCTGTGTTAGAAATGTAGCGTCTATTGGAAGAAGAATGGTTACAACATACAGACAAATTAAAGAACAGCTCATTTTTAAACAAGAGATGTTTGTAAAACACATATGCCCCCATTGTGCAAAATTGAAAAGGGTTATACACACACACATCATTTAATTGAGAGTAGTATCATCAATTCAAAATATTGAGCAGACAATATCTTCCTACGTCAAGAGTGGATTAACCATGTGACCTAAAAATCAATAGAGGTCATCAACTCCTGAAGATGTACCAGTGTACCAAGTTTGATGTCTGTCAAGCAAAGGGTTCTGAAGATATTGAAGGGACAGTATATTCCTATGTCCAGTTTGACCCTTAACCTTTGACCATGTGACCTCAAATTCAATAGGGGTCATCTTTTTCTGAAGATGTACCAGTGTACCAAGTTTGCAGTCTGTCAAGCAAAGAGTTCTCAAGATATTGACCGGACAGTATATTCCTATGTCCAGTTTGACCCTTGACCTTTGACCATGTGACCTCAAAATCATTAGGGGTCATCTTTTCCTGAAGATGTACCAGTGTACCAAGGTCAATGTCTGTAAAGCAAAGGGTTCTCAAGATATTGACCGGACAGTATATTCCTATGTCCAGTTTGACCCTTGACCTTTGACCATGTGACCTCAAAATCAATATGGATCATCTTCTTTTAAAGATATACCAGTGTACCAAGTTTGATGTCTGTCAAGCAAAGGATTCTTGAGACATTCAGTGGTCAATATATTCCTATGTCCAGTTTGACCCTTGATCTTTGACCATGTGACCTCAAATTTGTTAGTAGTCATCTTTCCCTGATGATGTACCAGTGTACCAAGTCTGATGTCTGTCAAGCAAAGGGTTCTCAAGATATTAAGCGGACAGTATATTCCTATGTCCAGAGTAGATTGACCCTTGACCTTTAACTTTTTGACCTGAAAAACAATAGGGGTCCTCTTCTTTTTATAACCAACCCACATATGAAATATTACAATCAAGTGAATGGTTCTCAAGATATTGAGCGGACAACTTATGGTCTACCACATGGGGTTAAGACCAGCAGTTTGACCTTCACCTTTGATCACGTGACCTGAAAATCCATAGGTATCATCTACTCTCTAAAGAAAGCCTCTGTATCAATTTTGGCTATTATCAAGCAAAGGGGTCAAAAGATATTGAGCGGACAACACATGGGCTTAAGACCAGAGGTTTGAACTTTGACCATGTGACATGAAGGTCAATAGGGATCATCTACTCTTCAAGGGCAATCCTTGTACCAAGTTTGGTAGTTATCATGCATAGGGGTCAAAAGTTATTGAGTGGACAACACATGGTCTACCACATGGGGTAAAGACCAGCAGTTTGACCTTGACCTTTGACCATGTGACCTGAAAATCAATAAGGATCATCTATTCTCCAGGGGCAACCCCTGTACCAAGTTTGGTTGTTATCAAGCAAAGGGCTCGAAAGATATTGAGCGGACAACACATGGTCTACAGACCGACCGACCGACAGACCGACCGACCGACAGTTGCAAAACAATATGCCCCCTCTTTTCCAAAGGGGGGAATAAAAATGAATTGACGAGGTTTAGGAAGAGAAACTAATGTAAAGTATTTGATGCTTCATTTATAGTAAATTTTAGGGCTTTCGTGTGAAACCATTTATTATTAAATGAGGAGATTGCATGACAATGTAAACAGGTGGTTATAGATGTGTAGGCGTGGTGTGACTGGTATAGCAGAAAATAAGATCGAGATTCAAGTGCATGTATGTTTTATATGCTTTACCAATTATGATTAATATGTTTTTGGAGGATCGAGGAATACAATCACCATTGGCATATGAGGTCAACCGTTACAAATTGCAGTATCTACAACACCTATCTATAGGCGGAAAACGCGCATCCAAAATAAGGCATTCACTTTATGGTACTAGCTGATTTAAATATTTGAATATTTTTCTCTCTGAAAGATGATAAAGTATGGATATCCATTTAACTATTTCTATTTAAACAATGAATTATATTATTTTACTATTTTATGTAATATCAATGCATATTTTTCTAACAAATATGCGACATTTTTGTAGATTGCAGAAATTGTTAGATAATCAATACGCAAAATCGTAAATACCAAGTTAGTGGAACTCTCTTGTAAAGAAGTCCGGAAAAGCGTGTCGATCTTGGGCATTTTTTGTTTATTCAAAACATGGCATCGGAAGACGATTTAACCTCCACGTGCTTTCCACTATTAAAAGCATTTTTAGATGAAATGTGTGTAAACGCGTCTGGATACAGGAAAAATGAACTTCTGAATTTAGCTCGCGAAGCTATATATTTTGACGCAAGCTCTTCTCAGCTTTGGGAATTTCCTTGCTGACAGCAGTGGGAAAAAATCCACCACATTTCCATTAAAATATATCAGTTGTGGATATTTCTGCGTATTATATTTCTTTCTTGAATCATTAACTACAGTCTACTGCAGTGCAATGACAGTACGCCATTGTTAAAATCGGGTGAATCGATCACGGCAAAAGTTGCAGAACTGGTATTATTTACCAACATGCCCAAATTCTCGCAAACTCTGAGTCTCGCGAGACTTTGAAAGGGGAAAGTAAAATTTAAAACCAAGACAGAAAAAGTAGTCGCGATCTTGCGTATTGACAAAAACATAAATAACGAAGTGTATTTACAAATAGTTTGCTATTTTAGACTTGAATGGACTCAGTAGGATGAATGTCTTTTCAGTATGTGGACTTTTCACGAAGTTTGTTGCAGGGGACAGTGATTGTTTCTTTTGTTCTGTCCTCTGTAAAATCCATGATCATCGTTAAGAATAGCAACACATACCGATGTGACCGGTCGACAGGGGATGCTTACTGCTCCTAATCACCTGGGGCCCGTTTTACAAAACAACTTACTACAAAGTTGCAAGTCTTCAATTGTATTACACAGTTATTACTTTGAATGAATGAAGTAAAACTTTTCTAAGGGCTAATTTACAACATCTTAAGATAGATATTTTCATTTGGAGTGAATGATCTCACAATAAACTGGAAAATTCCAGCATGTAAAGTTGGTCGTAAGTAGTAAGTTCTTTTGTAAAACGCGCCCCTGATCCCACCTCTGGTGTGTCCAGGGATCCATGTTTGTCTGATCCCACCTCTGGTGTGTCCAGGGATCCGTGTTTGTCTGATCCCACCTCTGGTGTGTCCAGGGATCCGTGTTTGTCTGATCCCACCTCTGGTGTGTCCAGGGATCCGTGTTTGTCTGATCCCACCTCTGGTGTGTCCAGGGATCCGTGTTTGCCCAACTTTCTATTTAAGGGATTGATCACTGTTCGTTATCTTCACCTTTCATACAATGAAGATCAAAATTCATTTCAGATTCTTCATTTGAATAGTAATCCAATTACTTTTTCAGAAGTCTAACTCGAACCGAATCATCCTATGGTATGAGGATAGTTAATAGAAGTTTTTAAAAAAAAGAATATATGTACCATTGAGGTTATTGGTGAATAACTCGATGATAACGTTCTTCGCGATTTATAATGCGTCAACTGCCCCCATCTTACATGTATGTTATATCGAATGAAATGGGAAAAAGATATTGTCATTCCTTAGTTATAGAAGAGTGCATGAAAAATTGATTCAAATTTCTGTCCTTAATGTTTAAACATAATATGTGAAGATATATTACATTAATTTTTAAGATGCATAGAACTGACTGATATTTTTTTTTAATTCCTTTTATATATACATTTAGATCATTAAAGGATTGTGAGAATTCAGTTCATAATGATTTTGAACTTTGAAGTAGTCCTTTTGCCAGTATTGCCAAACGCATGGCAATTAAAAGTGAGAGTCACGGGTGTTTTGGATAAGAATTTTAAAACCGGGGTAGGCGTTGAGATGATTAAGTACCTTCCCTGATCACCGAGCATCAGCCTAAATTTGTAATACTTCACCTAGCGCTGGTGATGTCTCAATATGAGTGAAACATTCTCGAATGATCTAAAAGATTATAGTATTTTGTATTTTAATGTCACAGAACTATTCACCCTATTTGACTTAACATGCATTCATACACGTTTACCATCATTGATGACTTGGAAACTGAATATGAAGCCATGAGTCATTCGGATAGTACATGTGCATGAAAATGTGCGGATCTAGGATATTTTTCATGGTATCAAACATTTGGTGAGAATACGACAACTCTCTCAAAAAAAATTAAAAAAAAAACAAATTCAACCCAAAACACACAATTCTAAATCATGGGTGTAAGAGTTGGGTGGGTGTGATCCTTCAGTGCATGAATTCTATTCACTGGTTCATACTATTATTTCCACTACCTTCTACTAATTACCATAAAAAGCCGGGGGTGGGGGTAGGGGGTGGCAGACAACATCTGAATGAAACTCTGCAATATATAATATGATGAACGAAGTAGGGACGGTCTAAAATGTGCTAAATTCAATGACTTTGTGACAATGTAGTAGTATATGGATCCTATAGTACTGTCAGTCAAAGGGTTACATTGTCCAAACCTGTGTTATTGTCAAAATTTTGAAATGTTCATATAAAAGACCAAGTACATGTATAAATGATGTCACGTTTGATTCACTTTTACATGTATCTTGTTACACCCCAAATCGTTGCCCCGTCCCAAATCGTCGTCCCGGCGACGATTTGGGACAAGATTGCACTATCATTAGGGGCGACGATTTGGGATGTACTATAGTAAACCCCAAATCGTCGCCCGTCCTAAATCGTCGCCCGCCAATATTTTATTGAGTTTTTAGGATATATTACAAAGACGTTATTTTATTGTATCCCCTCTTATATGGGGGTACATAGGTTTCACTTGGTCTGTTTGTCTGTCTGTTCGCACTCATGTCTCTGGTGTTTGTCGACCGGGCTGAAATATTGTATGTACATGTAGATTACAAGTAACCCTCTGACATGCCTCCCCAAAAATGAGAATTATGGAATGAGAGCTTAAAGCGCCGCGAGTTGTGCACAATTTCCAGCAACACTGCAATATATCTGGTGTTTGTGAACCGATATGTGGGTTACATGTGTTCCTGGCATCTGCTTCCCGTAACATAAAATATATCTTGATCGCGAGCTCAATGCGCCGCGAGCTGTAATCATAGCGAACTATTTCCTACTGTCTTTCTGGTGTTTGTGAACCGATTTAGCTGAAATTTGTATGTAGGTTATACGGGACTAAGCACATAGGTGTCCTTTATTTATTTGCTTGATTGTTTTTTCATTTACTGAGAGAGAAAGAGCAACGAATCAAATAAAAAATATTGAAAATTAAAGAGGAAGGGTGGGTGTTTCTCGAGGTTTTCACGAGTGTCCAAACGGCGGGAGAGTGTCCAAACGGTGGCTACCAGGTGTAATCTAATATAATCTGAGGTCACTAACAAATCTGCAGTGCACAAGACCTAACAACCTCATGATCAGCAGAATGACCGTACACCAAAACGGCTATATGATTTATTGTCGGATACATCTCTCTCTCTCTTTCTCTCTCTCTCTCTCTCTCTCTCTCTCTCTCTCTCTCTCTGGAGAACTGAACGGAAAAAATCATATAAAAATGACACCACCACTACTACCAATGACAACAAATAAAACTCTTTCAACAGTAACAAAACCACTACCAACCAAAACAACAATAAGAAATACTGTGATCATAATAAATCTTTTTAAAAATTATATAACAGAACAAGTAAAAGACGACGTAGAAGAATAAAATGTCCTGCTTATAGGGTCCAGAGAACCTTTTGTGGGCATAGATGAACCACAGAAGAAGAAAGAGGAGGAGAGAAGAAGGAATTAACAAACAGGGCCAGTTTGTATGTTTATGATTTTTCCAAATAGTTGCTCTTCCGGCAGTCTGTTGGGTTTCACATGGGTGCAGGTTGTGCTCCTTTGTTGGCTGGCCTATTTTTATATTCATATGAAGCAGACTTTATTCAAAAACATCTACGTGGGAAGAAAAGATGTCTTGCTGTGGCCTTCAATTTGATATTTAGACACATTGACGACGTTTTATCTATTAACAATGATAACTTTCATTCATATGTCCATTCAATATACATGTTTCCCTGTGAGCTCGAAATAAAAGACACCACAGAGTCGTTCACGTCTGCTTCATACTTAGATATTTTGTTGAAAATAGATGTTGGCGGCAGACTGGCGGCTCGGCTTTGTGGCAGGCGTGGTGATTTCGATCTAGTTTACCAAATTTAGTTCAATACAACCTATCATTGGGTCAAGTGCTGTCTGACGTGTTTCATATCGATTGTTAGATCTTTTGTGGCACACTGATTTTGACTACGAATAACTCTGTTTAACTTAATCAAGATATAAGGCTCAGGGCAGGTGTGACCGGTCGACAGGTGATACGTGCTCCTCCTGGACACTGGGTTTCATCTCTGGTGTGCCAAGGGGTCCGTATTTGCCCAGCTGTCTATTTTGTATTGCTTAAATGAGAGTTGGGAGATAGATCACTGTTCGTTATCTTCACCTTTCATCAGCTCATGACGAATGACTACCGGGTACGTTAAAAGTGTGTCAGAATATTGCAGATACTTTAAGGTTTAAGGTCATTAATAGGTTATTCTTAAAACGTGCGCATACTAATTTAGTGTTATAACTTACCTCCTACCAATACTTTCATTCCAGTATACTTTTTAAAGTAAAATTCTACCCGGATTTCTCGTTCGTACCATACTTAGTGGAGACAACTATAAGTACGAGGCCATTTCCGTGATCTGTGAGCGTACTTCTGGTTTTTGTAGGTGAGGTACGAACGGCTACTCTGGGTAGAAATATTTGACGATTTTCGAAGAGAAAACAATCAGTACGGTTTGACCTGAGCAATGTAGGAAAAGCTTTAAATGGCCTGAATAAAATACACTTGAAAGGCATTGAATATTTATTTACAAATTGCAACCAAATGACTCTGCCTTGCGGATTCCTAGACCTCTGTTTTGGGTCGTTTGGTGAGGTACTTTTTGATCTTGGGTTCAGACATTGTTTTGTCAAGGTTAGCTTTTAATTCAGGGAACTTATCTAACACTTTGTCATCCTTCTCCAAAAATCGAGATACTATATCCATGAAATAAATGTCTGCTAAGCTGAGCTAAAAGAAAAATGTCATTTTTCCTAGAGTATGTTAACAAGTATATAAAGATAATGGTAGATCGTCTTACTCGTGGTCAATAAATTACATGAAGGAAATTGATGGTAGCTACAATTGTCATCTGAATTACCTTTTTTCCTACAAAATACTGCCCGCCACTACCCTTCAGAGTTTTCGACAAAATATCCATCACACGCGGGATGCTTTCTTCCTTTAGTTTTTTAGTCTGTTCAGCCTGAAATAACATGTGATTGCTTAAGGAATACTATGGAGACTGGATTGCAACATCAGCTTCATACACAACAACCAATCACGTTGGGGGAATTTTTGTTGATAAGTATTCGGATACATCTAGCATCTTTCATATATGCAAATGAATATCAGAATATATAATTATGTATTATTCATGTAACAATAAATGACCCTTTATCTTTTATACCTACCTTTCTTGCCTCATCTTTTTCAAACATCGACTTAATCAGTGAACAATATCTACCACCTGCTCAATCAGAAGCTGATCCATGTTTGTTTTTCCAGCCAAACCTGTATAGTTGGACATAACCCAAATTATCGCAGTGTATATCAGCTCTTTTAAAGTGCTACAGACAGTTGTTTTTAGTCTGAATATAGCTGAATGTATCAAAAAGAATTTCGAACCACAAAACGTTAAAAAAAACATAAGGAAGCCAACCAAACGAAATGTAAACACAAACTGTGGAATCATCATTATTCGTGGGGGATTGATGCTCGTGGATTCCGTGGGTCACTCTTACCCACGAATTTACGTGTCCTCGAAAACTTTTTTAAATACCAAGCAGTGTTATCTCTCCTAGTGACATCGTATCGCTTATCCACGAAATTACGTCCCCACGAACCAGAAAAATTTTGCTTCCCCACGAACATTGGCCCCCACGAACTAAAACGATTCCCCAGTATAGGACTATATTGAAGTGTTGAGCGTTCAATGATTTGTGTTGCTTTACATCACATGATCACACACCATGAATAATTGTATGAAATTGTAATTCAAATCAGAAAAAGTTAAACAAACACATGGAGCGTGAATTTCCGGAATAATCGATAAACCAAAATGGCGAAATAGCAGCACATCTTTACTAGATTTCGTTCTTTGAAAGGGTAACTTAACTTATGTGTTGAATGTGTATTTAAACACTTTCCATCATGTTTCATAATAACAAGTGGGTTTGCTTTCCACGAAAGGCACACATGAAAATATTTTAGGTAATAATGTAGGAAAGCGTAGTACTATACACAAACACTGAAGCGTACTATTACATGGATGAACTAACGCTGATTGGATTTCATTTTATATTTTCCAATGCAGCAATCAGACTGTAAGCTATTTTATTTATGTGATTTTAATTGGGCTCATATTTTTCTATTTATTTATTTTCTTTGTGATCATTTTAATTGTGACTCAGTAATGAAAATGTTTGTAAGTATTTTAGAATTTGAATAAAAATAATATATGTTGTTTTTTCTTTGCAGGCGGCAAATTTGATTAATTTAGTTAGGGATTTAGCCATCGGAAATGAGACAAAACACAAAGAATTTTACTTGATGTACAAGTATATTTTTGCATGCAACACTTATTTCCACATAGTCCGCTGCAACAAAAAAGTTGCGTACTTTCATATCAGTTATACATAAATGTAATTTATGTTCATGTTAGCCAGGCGTAACTCAACGAAATCTAGCGACAAATCCCACCTTTGGTATATACAGGCTTCCGTATTTCCCCTATTTTGTATTTTTTTTATAGGAGTTATGAAATTGATCACTGTTCGTTATCTTCACCTTTATAGGAGTTATGAGATTGATCACTCTTCGTTATCTTCACCTTTATAGGAGTTATGAGATTGATCACTCTTCGTTATCTTCACCTTTATAGAAGTTATGAGATTGATCACTCTTCGTTATCTTCACCTTTAGAGGAGTTATGAGATTGATCACTCTTCATTATCTTCACCTTTATAGGAGTTATGAGATTGATCACTCTTCGTTATCTTCACCTTTATAGAAGTTATGAGCTTGACCACTGTTCGTTATCTTCACCTTTAGAGGAGTTATGAGATTGATCACTCTTCGTTATCTTCACCTTTATAGAAGTTATGAGATTGATCACTCTTCGTTATCTTCACCGTTATAGGAGTTATGAGATTGATCACTCTTCGTTATCTTCACCTTTATAGGAGTTATGACATTGATCACTCTTCGTTATCTTCACCTTTATAGGAGTTATGAGATTGATCACTCTTCGTTAAAGACATCGATGTTCGTATTTCAGTATTCATGTCTGTTGACGTCGTTGGATAGAATGCTGTCTGACGTGTTTCATATCAATTGCTAAGCCGTTCTTTGCATACTCATTTTGACTACAGATTACTCCGTTCACCCGATCAAGAAATAGGAATATTATTTATATGATTTATAAGGTTCATTGAAAGTAGTTCACAATATATCATTGAATCATGTGTTTAATAGCATAGTTAACCAGAGTCGTACTTTTATTATACAACTCTCTATGTCGTAAATTCAATATAACTAATGAGTTACTTCCGTTCTACATACCACTTTCTTGTCTCATGGTGCTATGTAAATACATAATCACGTGTGCGAATTTAGTTAATAAATATAATTATGTTTACTATTTATGAAGAATTTGATTACTCATAATTTGAATGAGGGTATAAAACATTTGTCATGTGATCTACTAACCATGCATAGATCCGCATACTTAACGACATGACTGTATATGCTGAAGAAGATTGGTGACACGCGTTGCTATGCTTGTGTTACATTACAGCCGTATGATAGTACTGCTTTTATTGGCTTTTACTGTGAGAGATTAATACCTAGTGTCCATTCGTGTACATGCAAGTTGATTTGATATTACAATAGAATCGAATGTTCTTTAAAGGGACAGTATTGATTAGGAATGTAAATATTCACTTATCAACTTGAATATTGGTTGATACTAGTTTTGTTTCCTTCGAAGGAAATATTTCAAAACTATACGTTATAATTCAATTCGACGAAAAGTTTCCATTGCGTGATGAGAAGTTGATTTGAGGAAATTGGGGTTCTATTATTTGCATATTGTTTTACGTCACATCAGAGAATCCTTCACTCGTGTAGAAGCGTCAGCAAGTTTATTGAAGCGTCACAAATGTTGTACTAACGCAGTACCTTCCTTTGTAAGGTCATATCCCAAAGACGGATGGCCTTCACTTCAAATGCCGGGCGCTTGGTAAAGGAATATTCACAACCTACGTTAGACGTCAGAGGATGGATGCCGCACCGGGACTTAGAATCAATCCCGGTCCTCTCAATGGAGAAACAAACGCCCTGACCTCTGGGCTAACGCATTCTATAGTTACTTTTGGTAATTTACAAACATAACCTCGTCCATTAGCAATGTGGTTAGCTTGCTTTGTATGATAGCTTAGATCACAAAGGAACGAGAGGAACTTGTAATTCTAAAATACATAAATACATACAAGATGGTCTTCATTCAATACTAATAATATTCTTAACTTACCATATTCTCTTGCTATGTATCGGGCGATTGCCATACTTTGGAAATGCTTTTTACCATCAATCTCTAATACTGGCAACTGACCAGTGGGTGTGGCTGAAAACAATAACCAGAGAGGGGCGTTAAACAATTAAACAATGAAACAATAACAAAAATTTAAACACCTCAGAAAGGTCTTTTCGGGCACAGGGTTTTTTTGTGTGCCTATCTATTTATCTAACTGTGTGTCTATTTATCTACATTTGTATCTATATACATGTATGTATGTATTTATAAATTATACAATAAAATAAATGATTAAATCGAAATGAAATAAAGAATTAAAGAATCATTTTCTTACTTGGTTTGACCTTTGGCCAATCCTGAAATTCAATCCTGCGATCATCGAAATCTACACCAGCAGCTACAAATATTAAGCGAACAACTTCCCCACTAGCTGCAATAATGTAGCCCTATTCAATTTTTTTTTTATTCTGACGTTTTCGGGATAGGGCTACAATTCCATAGGATCTCCGTAATGGTGCAAAATAATTTTATGAATAACCGATAATAAACTCTGTGCATTAGTCCCAAATGTTGTTTACACCAAAAGGAGTACCAACTTTGAGCTCGGGCATGTCTAATAAAGGTGTTTTTCATTAAATATAATGTACAGCATGCAAAATTCTTCGTCTGCTCCGCCATGCTTGTTATCGCGAGATCTCGTAGGTGGATCTAATGAAAAACCTAAACATTGACAATCAGCGCGAAAATGTAGTTACTCGAGCCACTTCGACAATTAAAGGAAAATCATATTGTTGCAGAAAGAATTTACACTCTGCTGTTCGGTTTTTAACTTGATATTAAATTCAAACCTTTTCAATACCGACGAAATAGCTTTCGCCTCCATACTTCTCCATTGATGTAAATACTACCTTATATGGCATATGCAAATGACTTGGCAATCGGAAGTTGAAACTTCAGTGCATCAAACATGGCGCACAAATATAAATCGAGAAATTGGAATTTATCGAAATTGTTGAAAACGGTAGAATAGAGCCTCACAAATCTTAAGTTGCAGGTAGTAAATTTATATATTGACTAAGAAACATAGAATATCATTTTATTTACGTAAAGAAAGTCAGGAAATGTTTAGAATGAGCGCAAATGTTGCGGGGGTGAATCACGCCCGCATTTGCACCATTACGGAGATCCTAAGGAGTTGTAGCCCTCTCCCTAAAAAAAAATAAAAAATAAAAAAAATCAGAGAGGGCTACATTATTGCAGCTACTTCCCCACGTCCTTTTACATTGAAGTAATGGTAAGTATATTTCGTCATGTTGAATTCCCAGTCTTCTATTACACGTAGCTTTATCAACTGCTAATGAGACTCGGACTGTTCGACTTTTTAATGTGAGTCCAAATGGTTTGTTTAAATACTTATATAGATTTAAACTGACACACAGGGGAATGTTTCAAAAGACTTTTGCAACACACTACCTGTTGTTAAATTTCATTCAAATGCATCTGGACAATAAAAAGGGATAGGGATGTCTTATTATCACCTGCATATTGTGGTTATATCTCTTAACAGATTCAATACACAAAAGCATGTTCTGCGTATTATCAATTCTTAAGTCGAGGCCACAGGTGCTTGTGGACAGGACTTCCGGTACCCCCCTTCTTGTATTTTTAAATGTTCATTTCCTTGGGTATTTCGGACGTATTTTTGATAAAATATGTAACTTCAAAGTTTATATATTTCAATGGAATACACAAATCTCGCATAGAAACCGTTTTTAAAAATGTCATATCACGGATCATATAGCACCTGTGGTCGAGGCAGGTTATTGACACAAAAGTTGATGTTCTAGGGGTTTAGAACAATCTCGTTTAAAGTAAGCATATCTTAAATTCCATGATCGTTATGATTGATTGATTTTATATTGTTTATCGTCCCACTCGAGAGTTTTTCACTCATATGAAGATGTCACTATTGCCGATGAAGGGCTGCAAAATTTAGGCCTATGCTTTGCGCTTACGGCCTTTGAGCAGGGAGGTATCTTTATCGTGCCAAACCTGCTGTGGGCCACAGAACCTCGGTTTTTACGGTGTCATCCGAAGGACCATGATCGATATGGTGATCTCATTTGGAAATATAGCCTGTCATTATGTCGATTGCAGTGTGATGTGTTTCATGCCAGGTGTTACGTCGCTCGTAGAAGGTGACTAAATGGGGCGGTCCTTCGGATAAGACCGCAAAAATCGAGGTTCCGTGTCACAGCAGGTGTTGCACGATAAAAACCCCTCCCTGCTCAAGCGACGAGCATAGGCCAAAATTTTGCAGCCCTTCACCGGCAGTGGTGACGTCTCCATATGAAAGAAATATTCTCGAGAGGAATGTTAAACACTATTCAATCAATCAATCCATTTACCTCATCATGACGTTTCCGTATGAGTGAAAGATTTTCGAAAGGGACGTTAAACACTATCAATCTGATCATAATAATGTAGAGATCTGAGGCATACTCCTCACAAGTATCTGAATCCATGCCTGCTTCTTAATTCCATATTCTTGATATTGATCTCCGTTATTTTCACCCTTCTCTTGCAAATGGTCGGTAAGGCGAGGTTTATTTTTCCAATTTCATGGGGCATAAATATTTTTCGATATAGAATTTTGATATCAAAACTTTTGAGTGTTATCAGATTTATAATTTTAACAAGGCTAAAAGAAGCTGTAGGGATATCATCAACTCCATTTACCTGATCAGGATATAGGGCTCACGGCGGTGTGACCGGTCGACAGGGGTTGCTTACTCCTCCTAGGCACTTCATCCCATCTCTGGTGTGTCCAGGGGTCCGTGTTTGCCCAACTATCTATTTTGTATTGCTTGTAGGAGTTATGAGATTGATCACTGTTCGTTATCTTCACCTTTCATTGATCACTGTTCGTTATCTTCACCTTTCATTGGTGTTTTGTGGAAAATGAAGCATAATAAATGTAAGCGGTTCTAAGTCGCTTTCGATATGCGTACTCAAAACGCAATTTGTATTATTGACTACATGGACAATAAATTGATTTTTATAGTTTCAGTTTTCCAAGAACATTTTAGCCGAATGCTCAAGTGAGCTTTCCTGATCAAAACTTCCGTTGTCTGTCGTCATAAACCTTTCACATTTTCATCTTCTTCAGAACCACTTGGCCAATTTCAACCAAATTAAGCACAAATCATTCTTGGGTAAAGGGAATTTAGGTTTGTTCAAATAAGGGGCAATGCTCTTCTCCAAGGGGAGATAAAAGCGAAAATACACTGACAATTTAAAAAAAAATCTTTTTACGACTTTTGATTGATAGATTGATAGATGTTTTCCGCCACACTAAACAATTTTTCAGTTATCTGGTGGCGCCCAGTTTTTATTGGTGGAAGAGAGAACCCAGATACAATGTACCTGGGAAGAGACCACCGACCTTCCGAAACTAAACTGGGAAACTTTCACCCTTACCGGCGCCGACAGATGTGAGAGGCCGTGTGATTTTGAGCGCGATGCTCTAACCACTCGGCCACGGAGCCCCCCCCCCCCCCCCCCCCCCCTCAATTCTGCACTGCGGCTGGAAGATTCCACGTAGATTCATTATCTGGCCCAGTGATTTAAGAAATTATATTTTTAAAAATTCCTATCATATTCGCATGTACAACTTTGATCCCCTATTGTGGCCCTACCCTACCCCCGGGGATCATGATTTTAACATACTTTCATCTGCACTATGCCAAAAAGCTGTTATTATAGGATTAAACATTCTTTTTGAAGAATTTATCGATGTGTAAACTCCGGACATTTTACTCACAAACTGAATAAAAGTGCGAAGCACTTTTATGTTAAGTTTGTGAGTAAAATGTCCGGAGTTTACACATCGATAAATTCTTCAAAAAGAATGTTTGATTCTTATAATTCCAATTCATTCACTTTATTAACAATTGCAAAAATTTGAATAGTTTCCCCGCACTATATTATTTGTTTTCAGGCGAGTATGAATACATCGCATTTTCGGGTTTATTGATGTATAAACTCTTGTTCAGCTTTATTTTTGTGCAATCAAAACAATTGTAATAAATAACATTGGAATTATATAACTTTGAAATTGTAAGGCCCAATGGTTCTTGAGAAGATTTTTTCATATATATTCGCATGTAAAACTTTGATTCCCTATTGTGGCCCCAATCTACCCCTGGCCCCAGGATCATGAAACATCTTAAGCTTAAGTCAAAATCTGAATATTGTGATAAAATGATTCAGAAGTCAATCATTCCAAAATAAAATTGCTATTCAATATTGTTTCATTGAATTTCTAGTGTCCGCAAATTAAGAGTTTCAGTTCAAAAGTAATGAACATTTTACAGGTGATTGAAATTTTGACTTAAGTCTGAGTTTGTTACATGATCCTGGGGCCAGGACTATCATTTTGACAAACTTAAATCTGCACTATGTCAGAAAGGTATCTTGCAAATTTAAAAAAATTAAGTAAGAATTCAGTTCATTTAAGCAATGAAGCTTAGTTTGTATCAGGTTTACCACGTGACTGAGATTTCATTGAAATGATATTCGGTTTCGTACATGATAATTGTACAACTACTGTGGGGGGAGGGGGAGATTTCTGATAATGAACGAAGTAGGGACAGTCTAAAATGTACTAAATTCAATGACTTTATGACAATGTAGTAGTATATGGATCCTATAGTACTGTCAGTCAAAGGTTTAAATTGTCCAAACGTTTGTAATTGTCGAAATTGTTGAAAGGTATAAAGTATTTAATAGGCCGAATCCTAATCCATGGTTAAAAACTCAGTAGGAACAAAATTGTTACATCAATCACCGGTCATTATGCAAATATTGTAAATGAATGAAGGATATCAAGCAAATCGTTCCAGTACACATTTATTTGATTTAAGGAAGTTAGCTCCTGAGCTTTTGAGCACAACTGCGCAGGATGCTACAACTAAATATTTACTGGTTCAATACTGATCCCATAGGTGCGAACATATTACATATCTATCATTGAACCCTATCCAGTTGAAAAATTTGTGTCAATTTAAATATTGAAAGGGTTTTGCAGGGATTATATTTTGTGGCGGAAGGATTGATTAATTAAAAAGTTCTAAATCTGCGTGATATTACAGTATCTGTTTTCATCTTCGATTTTTATACTACTATGCGTATATTTCAGTTTTATGATTTATGCTATAAGTAGTTGAGACTTGGAACTAGTTTGAAATACTGAAATTTAGTGACAATTTAGATGAGTCACATGCAAGTCGAAAGCTGAAGAACGCGATGTACAATGTCTTTCTAAATTATTTTTTAATCACCAAAAATTTGGTAACCTGTAAAATGAGCAGCAATAGTTTCTCTTATCATAAATATCAAGGTTACCCAAACGTTTGGAAGGCCTGTGGGCAGGACCAAAATTGGGTTTGAAAAAACGTTTGCAAAAGAAATTATGATTGCACATGTGAACTGCACTCGATTTTATTAATTTGGTTGATCTATTTTTCCAAACAGAACACCGATTCTTAAAAACGTTTAAAATTAAATTTACCAAAAACTTTGTTTAAAAATTCAGTATTTTTGCCAATAATTTAAAAATTTCGTCTCTAACCCGGATTCCTTTTAGTTCTATTTTAAATTTTAAGACAAGACCTTGAAAATTATGGGAAATTTTAGAAATTGACATTACTCCTAATATGTCCTTTCAAACTCATGGAATTTTTTAATATCAAGTGCAAAAATGTCATTATTTATTTCCATTACTAGACGTATTAAACTTTTTTTTATCTGCAGTGTTAGAAGTTTAGTACACTGTAGCTCAATAACAAGCGTTGCGGGACAACCCCTGTGTTTCTTTTAAATTTCCTAATTCTCCTTTAATGTAGAAATCAAAAATACACTTCCCCCCAAAAAAAATGACATTACTCCAAATCTCAGGTGCGAACGTCTTTAAACTTATAATTCTTTTTTTTTTATGCATGCATCAAACAGAATTTGGATAGAAAACTTAATCAATGCTCTACTGAATTATAAGTTTTCTTTATTATTATTTAATTATGTTTTTAAAATAGAAAAACATATAGTTTCTCTCGTCAAAAAATGGATGAACGTTTTTGAAATGGCGCGTAGGAATACACATAAGTAACAATGAAAACAACAAAACTGGCTGTGCGTTTGGGTCAGGTAGAGTTACTGGACAGAATTAAATGAATTATACGCCAAATTAAAGGTACAGTGTTTAATTGATTGTATCTTGCTTAACGTCTCGCTCGAGAATTTTTCACTCATATGGAGACGTCACCAAGACCGGTGAAGGGCTTTAAATTTAGACCTATAGCTCGGCGCTTACAGCCATTGAGCAGTGAGGGTTCTTTAGCGTGCAACACCTACTGTGACACGGGTCATCCGTTTTTAAGGTCATCTTCGAGGACCCGTGACATTCACACCTGATGCCGAGCGTTTGGCGATGGAACTATCACTACCCGTTTTAACGACTTCGGTCTGTCGCGGCCGGGATTCGAACCCCGACCTACCGCATGCGGGGCGAACGCTCTAACCTAGTGGTTAAAAGCTGAATTAGATATAAAGAAAGAGAACATTGTGTCGGAGGAGACGTTGAACACTGGCTGTGAAGTAGGAATGGTGGAATGCGACTCGGCTCCATTTCAATATCAAGTACAAAGGTCAACACCTTTTCATCTAAATCGCCCTTGTTACGCCCGATATAACGCATTTCAATTTCATTAATATTTACCAGATTAAAAGTCGCCGCTTGCTCCATCATGTGATCGAACTCGTTAAGCAGACGATACATACCCGGGAACTCGTGTAATCTGTCTACTTCTACAATTCTGCCACGTCATCACTATATGACTTGTGTTGTTTCTTTAAATATGTATTTTATTAATATCTTGGTTGTGTTTATTTTTGGTAGCAATTGCAACAACAACAACAAAAAAAAAAAAACATAAAAAAAAACGAATACATTTCGTTTACAATCCCCGTTCTATAAATAGCGCTAAAATTAGAACGGGGAAGACGCTTTTCAGAGAAAAGTAGTCCCACGTGCTTAGAGCAGATGAACTCCGGACGAAATTTTTAATGACTAAGAAACAAATTTTTCATCCAATCAGCATCGTTGTTAAGTCATCACTTTAAAAGTCTGTACACACTTGCTGCGTGATAATTTTGTGCTTTGGTTCAGTGCTCATTACTATAGCCCACAATTGCAATAGTTATTTTTTTTAATGAATTATGATATGGTTTAAACTTCGAAAATTCCAGGGGCGAGGTCTGGATCCCCCTAGATCCGCGGGGGCGAGGTCTGGACCCTATCTAGATCTGTGATTAACGTAGCAGGAGTACCACAACATGACAGATACTTTAATGTCATCAATACAACCATTTTTACATAATATAACATATGCGCATGATAATCCCCGTGTTGATACTTTCTGTACTTTGATTCCAGTATACTTTAAGTAAAATTATTAGCCTGGTACCCGAGGCCTTCCGATGTTCAAAGAACGAAGGCCAGGCATCGGATGTCGAATGGATTCTTCCACTGATCAAAATCCAATATGGCGGACTCAATGGTAAGTAATGGGAATGTACGTAAATGAGCGTATCATGGCTTAATTAGCTGTGTCACTTTCGATTTTATGTCATTAATTGCCAGAGACAGACCTTAGGAAATGTATAATACTTGGTTTTCCATGTGACACGCTTGTTTGATATAGTCTTATCCCTTTGTTTTCAAGTAAGTAGGTGATGATCAACTCGCATATTTTTCACGTGTGTTAAATTAAATCTAACCGTGTCACTTCGTTTTTTCTACTATTGATGGGTTGCTGGCGAAGATATATACTGAGTTTTATAGATGACACGCACCAGTTTTCTTATTTTAAACTGACAATTTCAGATCGAATTTCCTCGACTAATTTTGACAGGTTATTCTTGTTAAGCAGTATAAATATTATTGCAACTGCTAGCTGTTTATGAGCCACCCTTGCATTTTGTAAATAATTGATATTAAGAAAGATAACATTTTATTCTAGAAAGATACAAGTTAAACCTACATGCACTAATTATGTAAACACAATGTGGAAATAAGTTTTGGCCTCAAGATCGATTGCCTGTATAGTTGTATATTGTTTAACGTCCCTCTCGAGAATATTTCAATGTATATATGTCAGTTACAGTCATTGTTTGATTCTCTATTGTTTAAAATTCATTCATATTCAAGGGCCACCATCAATTGCCTGTATTTAGACCTATACTTGATACTTTGGCCTTTTGAGCAGTGAGGATCAGACTGTTCCTAATTAATTGTGCCACAATATTTCAGTTAACAATCTTATTCAATGATCACTCTATCTTAACTCTTTTCTCATAATATGCAATCAGGTGCAGAGGACCTATTCTGACCCAGATAATCACTGGGTTACAAAGACATTTCTCTCAGCTAGATTTAAAGGTATTTCACAAACAGAAATGCTAGATTTATCTAAATTTCAGGATATTAGACTTTCTTCATGAACAAGGAATATATTCAATTCAAATGCTTTATTGACGACTAGCAAACATGAGGCATACATATATACACTAAGCTGTATGTATATTATATACACACATATATATATATATATATATATATATATATATATATATATATATATCACATCAACTGTACAAGAATAATACAATATTTACCCTCCAAGGCTACTAGTTCTTAATATATGCCAACATGGTGTACTGGTGCACACTTTCGTATCTGTACGATGGAGGAACAGGTTCGATTCCTGTTGTTGGCTTTCCTTTGAAAGAACTAGTAGAGATCTTCCATTGTTTAAGAATACTTCAATATATCATAGCATTTAATGTCAATGACACACACTTGCACAGAAAACATGTTTACTAGTCTAATGAAATAGCTAAATTTCATTTAAAATAATTATTTGCATAGAAAAGGTTTCTAATAAAAGAAGGTTGTGATCAAGCATTTCTTGTGCAACACATTCCCATCTGAAAGTTAGCAAAATTCCTCATAAGTTTTATCCCCAAGTAACTGAAACATGTCTGTGTTGCATGTATCCATTTCAAAGATTCTTCAATTTCCACATGAAACAATGCCAAATCTCCTTTTTCAGGTCTTTTATGTCATATATTTCTCTGGCCATACAGTGGAATGAATTACTACTCCTCCTACTGTCAGCTAACTTCTTGATCTGAGAACTGACACTCTCAAAGTTCCTCCATAAGTCTTTCTCAAAAAGCTCACCTCTGATCTAAAAATTAAAAACAATGTCACAAAACATCAGTATAATCAGTAAAGATTTGCATTGATATGGATCAGGAATAGTAGTAAATACACAATGCACATACATCATAAATATTAATTATGTCGTTACATGTATTTTACTATAGATAAATAATGAAACAAGTCTGTAATTTTTGCAGAAGATGAACAACCAACTGTGAATTTTGAATGTCAATATATTTCCCTTTTCATCTAAAGTTTTATATTCATGCAGGTTTTACTTACACAAACAAGAGGGAGGGAATGCTTGTATGCATGCCATATTCTTCACTTCCACTCAAAAAATTCTCATTTTCAAGGAAGTCTTCTGAAGATCTGGCTTCTCCTTTTTTAAAGGGTCTGCATGATCACATGAAATAAAACAAGGTAGGTCAGTTCATTCCATACAAAAAATCATGCATTTTTCACTATTGTGTTTTATCAATACAGAAATTGTCAGTATCTAATATAATCAATTTGGGATTAAATTTCTTCCACTAACAAATAGAACATATTTTAGAATATGATAAACTTCTCACACCTTTAGATGCCAGAAATAATTGTTTTTGTTATTGCTGTAAGAGGTGGGAAACTTGAAATAACAGACTGTAACAAATTGATTTAGTTGTTAACCTGTTCTGGAAGTCTGTAATTCTTCATTCAAGTTGGATGTTAATTCCTTCCGATATGAATTGGTTTCGAGGAGGATGGGTCCTTGAATACCCCTTTAGAATTTCTTTCTCTGTCTTTTTCCATCTGGAGTCTGTAGACTACATGGTAAAATAAAGAGATCAATCTGGTTATCTTTCTTTTCCTTTTTCCACAAAACTATATTAAGAGTCATTAATTTGGTACACAAGTACCACAAATTTAATGTATTGAAAACTATCTTGAAATTTGCAATACAGTGAGAGAAACAGAAATGCAAAACTTTGTTTTTGGGGATGAATGTCTTGGGTTTCTCCAGATTGTGATCTTCTACATTTTTTCTTTGAAGCTTTAGCAGGTGTGATTTTATTATCAAATCCAAGCAGTACAATGAGTTTGTGCAAAAGCATAACAATGAAATGTTACTATAGTGCCATATTGTGTACTTCACATTATGTAAAATTTGTTTTTGTTGTGATACAAAATTCCTGGCTAATACAGCCTAAGAGTTTTAAATTGAAGTGTATGAACTCAGTTCTCTCATAAAGAAGACAAAGAATTTGAATTACAAACAAATGCAAAATATAATGCTAACACAAAAATAGAATACCTCAATGTATAACTTTTGGCAAATATAAAAATTGTGGACCGACCCACAAATATAATTTTAGACAAACAGGACAGTGAATCAGTGAGGAATAGTAACTGTTGACAATGAAATTGTTAGTAACCCCTTCTGAAATCTGAAGAATATTCACAGTAAACCAAAGTAACAACAGAAACTTTAAATCAAGCCTATTGGATCAAGCATAAAGTTGGCAGGTCAACATAAGAATTAAATAATTACATTGTCAGACACCATTGTTACTGAATTATAAAATGCATAAATAGCCTTATCTGCTACACAAGCAATATATATATCTTATT